>NW_027249442.1:0-185753 GCF_030848795.1 Temnothorax nylanderi | reverse complement strand
CGTCACGGTATGAAGCTAAGGCTAATTTAACGGCCTCATTGAAATGCAGTGTGGTGGCCGAGTGTGCCAGTATCAAACGGCAGCCCGGCACCACATTAACGCCCTCCCCCTGTCCTCTTTCTTAAGTTACTTTACATTAAACGACAACTTGCTTTCAATTCTTTTTCTTTCCTTTCGCGCGCGTTTAATTATCTCTGATATGTAAACGGATACACGGCCGATTCCCTTGATATGAAAAACACATACACACATGTGTGTTGAGAGCGAGGGATTCGCAGAGGAGCGACAAACGCCGAAAAGGTCGCGCGGAGGTCCAGAAAGATGAAAACGAGCAATGCGCACTTCCGGGGCTTTCTAGGAGGGGAGAACGAGGAGAGATGATGCAAGAGGGAGGAGACGATATGTCATGCGACTCGACGTGTGTTCGGCGGGACGAACAAATTTCCATTAGCCGGTTCAACTTTCCATGGTGACCTGGGAAAACTGGGTGACCACTGCCAATCAGCACGACCCTGTTTTCAAACCGCGCGACAGGAAAAAAAAATGTCAGCAGGCCGCCTTTAACGCCGCACGTCTGCCGACGCTCTCTGCGGATGTTTCCGGCGGTTTATCTGAACGTTATTACGAATTGTTATGGATGAGTTGCGTTTTGCCTGCAGCTGCATATACAGCTGTATACTGCGCTCGGAAAATTCGAGAGACGGCTCGCGACGACGTTAAACAGACATTTCGTGGGGAGTCCTCTTAAGGACTTTAAAGGAAAATGCACACTTATTAATTTTGAGATTTTCGGAATTTCCGAAATTTTCGTATTACAGATTTAGGCTTCTTCACTGCAATCTTTCGGAATTCAAATCAATTATAATAACTATATTATATTGCGCGTGTATTTTTCCTACAGCGCAAAATCTGCTAGCGCGAGCCTGGTTTCGGACTACGATTCGCAAGATGGCAAGCAAGGAAATCAGCAATAAAACATATTCCGTCCCGCGGGCTTTAGAAACCGGAGCGATTCAATTTCGGGACGTGTGTGCTTACGGTAAAATTGGTTTACGCCGCGGAGGATAAAACCCGCGTGTTTT
The DNA here is from genome assembly GCF_030848795.1 of Temnothorax nylanderi. Classification (NCBI taxonomy): domain Eukaryota; kingdom Metazoa; phylum Arthropoda; class Insecta; order Hymenoptera; family Formicidae; genus Temnothorax; species Temnothorax nylanderi. The sequence goes on along the minus strand of NW_027249442.1, from coordinate 184,671 downwards.
GTCTGGGAGCTTAACCGCCATTTTAGCCATCTCTAAAATCATTGTTTTTCATCGGTTTCTGACGGAAGCGAATTTTCCGCTCTCTCTCTCTCTCTCTCTGTTCCTTTTTTCCCCATCCTCTCCCTCTTTCTTTACCGCATCGTTCCTATTATTTCATATTAAATTGTACGTTCGTAAGTTTCACGCTGCAATAACTATATAATATTATTATATAATGCATTATTAGCGGATCGACAGTTAATAATAATATTTCAAGTTATTCATTAACTAAATCACTGAAGTAATCGCTGTTACTTTTTAGTAATGGAAAATCATTTTCGAGCAACACTGGTCCGCTGCGTTTCACCACAACTTAATTTGGTATTTTCTACTTTGCGCGCTCCGCACCTTTTACCTGCCATTCTACTGAACCTTGTTTTGCGGACATTCCGACCATCGGAGTGCTCCACTTTGCTCGTTCTGTATAGCAGCAGTAAGCAACGACCGCTCGGGCAAACCACTCATCGATTGCTTTTCGCTACCTAAGCTTAACAAGCCGATAACCACAATATGGACTAATGATACTAATGCCGTAGAAGTACTCACGGTATACTCGCTCCGCGAGACCAATTGTTGACTCACCTCTTGCAAATGTATTTATATCGCTCGCTTAAACAATATCCACCACGCCACAAAATGTAGCGGTCGAACAAACTTTCCTGAGTGAGTAATGTTACTAAGGCATTATATCGCCGTGTGGATGTTTGCCAATTATTTGGGAGACGAGAACCGAAATCGAGCTACCAATAATAAATAATCTGCATACGTGTGTGTATGTATGTGTGTGCGTGTGTATTCGTTTGCACACAGTTTTTATTTATACACTGAGAAAAAAGATTTGTTGGCCTCAGGAGGTGTTTGGTCCGATGCGTTCGGCTGGATATTTTGGTTGGTTGACTAAACATTGGTTGAATTAATTATTTCTTGATTAAAGAAACTAAATAAATGGTTGAAACAACTAGTGTTTTGTTGACTAGCTGGGGTGTTTGGTTGAGCGTGTCGGACTGAATATTTCTTGGGATTGGCAGTTTTTTTTCTCAGTACTATTTAATAATCAGAGACATTATAATATACAAGACTGTATAAAGGAACTATATTATAAACTGTCTATAGTTACTATATCTTATCTAAAATTAAATACAGATTGTTTTATGTATTTTTCATTTTTCTGATTTCTCTTTTTATACCTTCTCAAAAATTATTAAAATTTTTTAAATATTAGTATACACTTTTTATTATAGTCATCTTTTCATGTCTAAAAAAAGTTAATAGTCAGTATATTTTTCCTGGTTCAGTCTTCGCTATAATAATAATTCGAGAGAAAGCGCCTTGTACGCGAGACACCCTTACGGCTTCCCTTCACGCCTTCTGGATCGTCTCGAAACCGAGCGGCGCGATTCAATTGTGGCGCGGGCGAAATTGTTCTGCTACTGTTACGCAACAACGAGAAACATGCATATCACATGCGTATGCAGAAACGATTTATCTGTCGGGACTGAGTCGTTATTTCAGCACCGTCGCCGCCACACAAAATTACATTAACATAAACACGACCGCGGCCGTATGCATCAAAAAGTATATCGCGCGTTACGCTCGGAGAGCTGCTGGCCTTCCCAATCAATATCCGCGCGAAATTTTCGACGACGACACTCAAATCGATGCCCGCTTATTTTCTGACAAATCGATCAGAAATGCTGTCTCCATATTTCATGATAATTATTTTTGTGAAAATATTAACAAATTGGTTTTCATTGTGATAATTTCATACATGTGTAGTACTTCGGATTAAAGAACCAAAATCAGAATTCTCAGCTTTTCGCACTGTGATATTATTTTCAGATTTTCCGATTTGAGATTATTGTTTCTGAATTATGAAAGAAATTCTCTCGATGGATTTGATCTCGATACATGATTTCTCTCTACGCGCTCGAAGCGTCCGATATCTCGCGGGAAAATATCAGATACCATCACTGGCTGGCTGGCTGGCTGGCTGCCTTCTATCTCGGCCGATCGTTCTTTTATTTACGGCCGCAGGCTCGTCTCGCTTGTGTATCCCACGACGATCGGCATCGTCACGCATGCATTCCGTTCGCAAGAGAGACGCGGCGGAATATCGGAAAGTGATTTTGAAAGGTTCGTTTGCGTCAAAGTAGCGCGACGCCCGGCGTCATTCGGAACGAAATTGATCGAAATCGTCGCGACGAATACCTTGTTTCGCGCTCTCGCGTTTAAGGATACGCCGATTAATTGGAATTAGTTTCAGATCAAATTCCTTCGTCAAACGCTGAAATCCAACACATTTTTCCGAAATACGACACGCAATTCATAGAGATGCACGCTCAAAAATTCATTACTCACGCGTGCTTGCTGTCTGAAACAGATTTGCTATTAATTGTGTTGCTCATTACTCTATTAAAAAATTCCAAAACCTTAGAATTGTTTTAAAAAAATCGTTATCAAAACTTACGCAAATGACGTTCATGGCAGACCTTCGAAGTCGAATATCTTCTTAACTATAGTGACCGGATCACTTTCAATCATAGAAATTTCTTTCAGAACTCTTAGAGTTCTACTCAAAACTTTTATCAGAACGCCTAGAACTTTCAAAAATATTTTTTCTCGTAGTTTGAAACTTTAATTATGGTATCCAAACGTTTATTTCCATAAATTTATATTTTTTTAAAAGTATCCAGACATAGATACGTGTCCAGGCATTGGTACATTTATATACCTACTCTTAAGTGTCTGGGTATTGGTACTTTTACACTGCAAATTCAAGCGTGTTATTTTAACTGAAGCTCTTCTTTCTTGCCGGTTTAAATGACGTCATTTAACACGGTTAAACGTATTAATACGATTAAACGTGTTAATTTAGTACGCAACAAAACATGTAAAATGAGCTTCAGTCAAATGTGTCATTTTTAAACGTTTATACGTGTAGAAATAACACACTTGGATTTACAGTGTATACCTTAATTTGGGTCTGAAAATTAAATAATTTCCCTCCGTACTAGCCGAAATAATTAATAAGATATTTTCTTTCTTCTATTATATGCAAAATAAAGATAAATTTTATATTCTACAAATTTAGATTTTGTATTAAACATTTAATCATTCTTTTTAAGTGGAATTAGTTGTTCGAATTTTCATTAAAGATATAGATAATTTATATATAACAATTAAAATTAAATCCATCTAATTAAGATTCTACACATTATATGCACGAGAGCCTATATATCGATACTATAATTTGTAAGGAATAGAATATTGAACATGAAGTTATTTTATAAAACGTTAAATATTTTGGATAATTAACAAATCAGTTAGAACGAGATCATAGTATTTGTTTTGTACCATATAGCGCACTGCTACGTATCCAAGATCGCTGTGTTATCATTCACTCGGTAATACTTACGTACTCGAGTGAGCAGATAATATGTACTCGACGCGAGCCGTTCCGCATATCATCCTTCAAAACGTGATTATTCTCTCACGAACAATTAGTAATTATTAAGGAGTGATTATCAAGTAAATTCTACGATTAACTATTTATAAGCTTTTCGTTGCACCGATTCTTTATTGAAGGAAATATCCCCTGATTGTCTCTCAAATAGAAACCAAAGGTGATAGAGAATAGAAATTATTATTAATTTATTGTTTGATGATTTGGTAGTTAGACAGGGCCTTTTCCGAATTTTGATATTTCTTTGCTCTCTTGATAAAAATCTTTGTTGTGACTCCGACAATGTAATAATCAATCGGGGGAGTCCAAAGAATATCTACCTATTTTTTTACCTCTTTTTTGTAAAGTATCCTTCAATTTTCCACGCAAACGTTCAACCAATTTTCTTTCACTTGAAAGTACACATAGGCGGGGGAGGGGGCTCCTCGCACTCCCGCAAAACATGTCAAAGGGAGCCCCTCGCCCGTATAAAAAAAACTAATCTAACTCCAAGCCTATTTTCGACCAAATTTTAATTTCAAGTTTTTAAAAATAGGCTTTTGGAGTTAGATTTGTTTTTTTATGCGGGGGAGGGGCTCCCTTTGACGTGTTTTGCGGGAATGCGAGGAGCTCCCCCTTCCGTTTACATGTGTACTGCCTATACACACATATCAGCAAATACTTCCCTTAGTATTGACACAAACTGTTCTACTTCTCAGTTACATTTGTTAATAACTTTTTAATAAATAACGAGCGACGGCTAAAACCATATTTACGCTTTCTAAAATATAAAATTGTACATATACTTTTCAATATACCAACTATTCTCTGCTTTAACGTGACGCACATCTGTGAATATCTATATTCAGCACAGAGTTAAATTCATTCTTGATTTGTTAACAACATATTAATTTCATTCCTTTCGGAATGTTAACAAACGTTATAAACATGTGTTACACGTACCTACTTCGAGATATCGTTAAATTATTCACACAAAGTTAATTGAGTGCTTTATAAAATAAATATACACTTAATTGTAGAACGCAAGCATATTTTATTGTAACATGTACAATACAATAGCGTAAGAATTTAACTCAAAGCTTTTTCACCATAATAGGATCAATTAAACGAAATTAAATATTTTACGTTTGTATACTGGATGCATATACCATCGTTGTATTAAAACCGGAAAACGCGAATTAGCTGAAACAATAGGAGCTTGCTAACGTAATTAAAAAGCATTGTTCCACGATTTTTGGGGAAAAAATAATAACCAAATGCAAAATTAGCAGAAGTAGAAATTCGTATCGAGGAAATGCGCAATGTACTAATTATTTTTGATTGAGTTAATGTGAGTAGCTGAGGCAATTAGAGCCAAGCGCGGTAGTCAAAGCGCAAAACAATTTAAAAGTAATCAATAGATATATTAACGAACGTTTCGACACATTTTTCGTGTCCTCTTCAGCGTTAAAAGTTACATATAGTCAAAAACGAAGATTTACAGAAAGTCGAGTATAAGGCGTAGTCATCGACAAATAAAGTATAAAGGACGCAGTCTAAGAATAAAATTAAATCAGGATGTACCATAGTCGAAAGCCCGACATGCCGGTGTGCAATCGCTCCACATCCATCTCATCCTCGAATAATCTCGCCAGGTTGAAAGACCAAGTGGGTGAAAGATTCGAACCATGCCTGTACCATTAACGAAGTCACGATGTGGCAAGGGCGTAAATTATCTATGTTGATTAGATGACTAATGAATTTACTTACGGAGCAACCGCAGACCAGAATATCGCACCGCGAAAGCGACAAACGCCTCACATTGTAACGAGCTAACCGTTCGACGCGTCGCGAGTGAGTGAAGCATCGGTAGGAAGGTTAACACAATATACACCGAGGGAGGGGATAGATTATCGTATACAGTCGTTCTAAATTTTTGACAGTCTCTCGATCACACTTAGATACGTGTCAGGCAGACCCTCAGCATCAGTCTGCAAATTCAACCCCTTCGCCTGCCTTTTTATACATATCATCTCAGAAACTGAACGTTTATAATAATAGGATTCGTGGTCTAAAATTTCAACGTTCTTCCAATCAAAATCGTGATTACATTCGACTCTATGCTCGGTTATGACAGAATGATTCGGAGTATTCCAATTAATATGATTACGATGCTCCCTAATTCTAGTTTGCAATTGCCTACTAGTTTGGCCCACGTAAGAAGCATCGCAATCATTGCAATTAATCTTATATACTACGTTACATTTATTAGACCGTGGAAGACTATCCTTCTGCGCCTTGATGAATGTGCGCATCTTATTTAGGCTGTTATACGACAGTCTCACGTTCAATTCCCTTATGGCGTTCTTAAATTTTTCTGTAATCGTCGGGATGTACGGTAAAGTGAAAAAAGGAGCAACCTCCTCTTCATTCCGTCTCACATTCGTATTCGAGTCTCTGTTAAATAAAAACTTAAGACGCTCGCGCAAGATCCCATAGATGAATTCCAGTGGATAACAATTATTAAGTAAGATTCCAATGACCAGACTGAGATTCTTAGCATGCAAGGACGGGTGCGATAACAAAAATGCTCTATCTATTAAGCCTATGGCCGTCCCTCTTTTTTAATGGTACAGGCATGGTTCGAATCTTTCACCCACTTGGTCTTTCAACCTGGCGAGATTATTCGAGGATGAGATGGATGTGGAGCGATTGCACACCGGCATGTCGGGCTTTCGACTATGGTACATCCTGATTTAATTTTATTCTTAGACTGCGTCCTTTATACTTTATTTGTCGATGACTACGCCTTATACTCGACTTTCTGTAAATCTTCGTTTTTGACTATATGTAACTTTTAACGCTGAAGAGGACACGAAAAATGTGTCGAAACGTTCGTTAATATATCTATTGATTACTTTTAAATTGTTTTGCGCTTTGACTACCGCGCTTGGCTCTAATTGCCTCACCTACTCACATTGTATTAATCTTGAGAGCCTATATGCTTTATTGTATTTTTGATTGAGTTAATGAACGAAAAATAACTCAACGAAATACCTTTATGTCTATTTTTGTAAAACCAACCCAACTCACTCTTTCGGGAGTCACGCGCGTATATGTGCGAAGCGGGCGTGTAACTGGCGCCATATTAAAGACACAATTATCGTCGTAACGGCCCTTTTTCGCCCCCCCCCCCCCCCAAACCCGTCTGGCCTGACTGAACCCAATCTCCATTGCGATAGTGTATCCCAGTACGCATTCCCGCGAAACACGTCAAAACAATATAATATAAAGCGAACACGTCGCATTTTCCGTCGTGTACGCGCGTGTTGGGATAACGACGACATTCCCAGGTCGCGAATGTGTGTCTCCCATACTGATAACACACGCCGGCGACAGCAGGTTGATATGCATCCCTATGTGCATCCGCTGTTTTATGCAAAACGCAAGGAAATAAAATTCAAGGGGAGGAACAAACCGGAGAGGATTAATCTCAATAAAGTGTCGTTAAAATAACTCTGACGCTTCGCAGGATCTTGACAAAACGCGTACAATGCACGTCGAGAAATTCGTTGACGAAATCGTATATCGTTGACGCGTAAACTCGCAAAACGCGATGTATGTAAACACGTTGAAAACAATACAAAGCGCGAACGTCGCACATTTCCGTAACGGCGCGCGGCGCCGCGACACTGATATTTCGGCGGGGCTCTGCGACACGCCGCCGTGTAGTGTATACGTTGCCCACGACGAGGATCGTACGTGGAGTGCATGGATCGACGCTCGAGTGTGCGTACCCACGATGTATGTGTGGACCAATATTGGCTGCCAAGTGAGGGATGCGGCACACACGCTGCGCGTTCGAACTCTCCGTTGGCCCGGCCGCTGCGCTGCTAGAAGAGGAACGGCAGCCGCCGTCTTCGACTCGCGGGGCATCGTCTCGCGGCAGCGGGTGTCCGCCCGCGCTGTTCCCGACGTCTCACGTTGCCTCGATAATGGGCTTCGCGCATCCCGCTCCGACTTTCAGAGAAATGTCTCGCAGCCGTTCGCTCGCGTTGCCAACCGGTGCTACGTTATACGCTTATCTAAATCGATTCCTTCAGAAACGCGATGATGGAAACACCTGAAGCCATATACATAGAACAATATCTTCGGGCGCCAGATATAATCAATGTTATCTTTCCAATTATAATATTTATTGCGGAAAATGCCGTGAAAGTTTAATACTGTTGAAATTAGGTGAATGATCACAATAATACAATTATCTTATATTTTACGTACGAAAGAGAGTAAATTATTCGTTCGTGTTAATTCGATTAAATGCAATTATAATATTAATGATATCATGTAAGAATATCTTATAAGAATATAATTCAATAAAAGAATAAAATAAAAGGGCTTAGAGCCATTTCATTCAAATTTCACAAACGTTTCGGTCTGTATTCAGACCATTTTAAGTGTAGTACACATAGTTATAATGAAACGGTAATTAAAAATTACAGGAGCACGTTTGTGACATTTAATTCGTACTAAATACATCGAACACCTACTTGTGATTCTAAGCTCTTTTATTTTATTTTTTGTTGATTTTTAATCTTTGAACCTTTATATATTTCATTTGATATAATTCATTTATTCAAAATTTATATACTAGAATTTATATACATATCATTCACAAGATATTTTTCTTTCGAAGCAATATTGACCTACGACTTTTTCAAATTTCACGGAGTAGTGGTGCCCGTCTATATATCGGACAACAAGGCTAACCGTCTAAGAAATGCGCAGCATGAAGAAGCTAATTAGAATTTCTTTGTGAAAGACAGCGGCTTAATAAAAGTGCAAACTTTAGTCACGACGTCGGACGTCGGTCGTTATAATAAATGTTAGGCGCGCGGCGATTCGCCCGAGAAATGTCAGCATGGTAAGCCATTGTCTCAACTTGAACAAAGCACGGCGACCTTTCGCCTCAGACATTAGCTTCTATGACTTTTATCGTTATTACGAGACGCTGCAGGAAACTCAACTTCGACGCCATGAAAATAAGGCGGAGTCATTTGGGTGATTCCATTTAGCTTCTCAGAAAATATAGCGACGTTTCTTCTTCACGATATATGCAGAGACGAGACGAGAGAACGATACACGGCTTTTTTTTCTGCATATACGATTTTTCCTAATCTTCCGATATCTCTTTCATTTCTTCTCTCTTTCGTATAATCTCTTATTCATTTTAATTCGCGGACAATGTTTAATCAATAGCACAGATTTTTGCGCGATCCCGCTTCGTCATTCAATTCCCACGAATATTAACTTATACGAGCAGGTTTTGCGACGTCCGTTTCCAATTTAAATTGTAATTTCGCGGGCGGTATATATTCGCTGCTTTTTGTTAAAAATCGATGTTGATACGAGAGCGGCGCGCTACTCAGGGTAGGTACTGCATCGTAGAAGTTTCACAGCGCGATGAAGATTCCCCCACAGGGGTCCTTCTAGCCGCCTTGGGTATAGTATCATTTATCTGACTGCCAGCCCGCAAATTTATAGCGCGTAGTCTACAAACAAGCATGTTATCTCGACACAAGCGTTCACAACGCATCATTAATCCTTTACGGAAAAGTTATCGTCAACGTGAAACGGATCTGATCGAGCTCTTGCCTCACCTTAATACCCCCCCTGGCGCTGAGTTTTATTATAAAATATCTCGCGCGTTAAATCTTACCGAAACTATATTTTAAATATTTTTTTAAACATTAATGAACACTAAAATAACGATATATTGTGTTGAAACGAATACGCCAATGTTAAATTTACTTACGTCATGTCAGTGATTAAAAAAGCTTCAATCTAAATTCCTAAATAAATAATTAATGGGCCATTTGACAAATGCTGTTCGCGCTCGACAGCATAAATAACCGCGGCGCGGGATCATTCCACATTCAACGCGACGTTCCGTTCCGGATCTCACGTGCGGGCGAAACAACGCGCAAGAAAAATCGGGCGCACGCCCACCTACATATATATTCAGCAGGAGACGTCCTTTAACGTCTAACTGCGCGTTCAATTTCGTCGTTTGCACATCCTTCAAAAAGTTGAGCCCATAAAAAGCGCAGGACGAAGGGTGGGGAACGATGCCGAAGACATTCTAGGAAGATCCTCGATCCCCTAAGGACATTTCGCTCACATCGAACGTCCTTTCCCTTTATCGCCCCTTCCGCCCTTCTCGCTCCTTTTTTTCTTTTCGTCATTCTCGCTCCGAAAGAGGACACGTTAGAATCCTTTGCCATGCACGTTCTAACGCGCGAGTATCCCCTCCGCGCCGTAGTCGTCAATTCCGACTTTGATATAACACCTACCCCTTTGTACGTAACTCGGGGATCAGCTTCCTCGAGCGAGCGGGGTGATTTAGGCGCTACCTTGGGAAAAAGCCCACGCCGGCCCGGGGTTGGAGACGGATGCGAGAGAGGATCGGCGCGATTCGCGAATATCAAATTGAAAAGTCGAATTTGAGAGGGGGCGAGAAACGGCCGGCGACGACGAAGTCGGCGGAGTGCGCGACGACGAAGAAGGGTCGAACTTCGGCAATCTCAGTAACTCAAGCTCGAGGCCTCGGCGCCGTTTCTTCAAACTCGCGGAAGGTAGTAACAAGCGGGGCATCCCTTCGACTTAGGGAACTACCGAGATGATTCCGGGCTTGCGGATAGATTGGACCCTGGCCATTTGCCTGCTTTTACAGCCGGGAATATCTGCGATTATCACCCGGAAAGTTGCTCTACTTTGGACATTATCACATCCTCCAGAAAATTATCGAAATAAGTTGAAGGTACGCTCACGAAAACGGATCGATTTTTATTTTGATTTAATACAGTTTGTATCTGAATCACGATTACATAAACGAAACGAGTAGCAACTATTATTGATGTTGAACAATTTTTACTTAAGATCAAATTAGGTATAATGGATTAATAATAATTTTCTATAAAGTTATAGCGGTGGGTATATAATAATCTTCCAGTAAAAGGGTGAAATACCGTAACGAGAACGGAGAGGTGTAAAATTAGGATGTGAGTTTCGTACTGAGACGACGATACAGACATGAAAAATTCGATCTCACGCTGCTGGAGTGGCCGGAAACCGAGTCGGCAAAGGTACGATCGTGTGCCGGGCGGCGTGCCGACGACGCACGGCGGCGCGCGGAACGATATTAAAATCGATGCCGGCAACAGATGTGCGAGGATAGCTTTACGGCGTCGGAGCCAATAACGAAAATCATTAAATTAACCTTAACCACTGGCCGCGCCGAGTATTAACGGCGTGATAATTTTATTATGTGGCGTTTACACAAAACTCACGGATAACCGATCGCGATATTTAGACGACGCCCTTTGTATCCCGGACGAATCGTTGCTCCTCTTTAACTTTTTGCACACTACGTCCATTGTCATTCCAACTTCAAATTTCTCATCAACCTAAATTGTGACTTTTGTTTCTATTTCTATAGTTTTTGAATATTTCTATGACTTTTTAAACTTAATAAATATCTCATTACATCAGCGGAATTTCTTAATTAACACCTGACAGATATAAAATTACAATTTTATGATTAATAGATAATTATGTACATTTTTAACCATTCTCTAAATTTGCATTTATTAGTTTGCGCTCTATTCTTTCTCTCTCATTTAAATTTCACCAGGAAGCTTCAGAAAGCAAGAAATGAATACTGCATTTGTGAGAACAATCTTTTCATGTTTAGCAAACATGGCAGAATTGGAATAATTAAATTATTATCGTGCCTACATTAATAGATTTAGCTTGATTAAATTAGAGACCGGGAACCATCAACGGCTGTCGATCTTCGCAGTTGAGCCCGAAGCTGTGATTTAATTAGCAGCGGGCTTAAATTCGCTTCGGCAAGCAGGACTCGTCTCGCAGGACTAATAATAAAATGCATCCTCTCCGTGACGAGCCTTCCCGTCACGCAAATTCTCCCTTTTTCCCCCTATCGGCGCGGCGCCCCGGTATGTTGCAAGTTGGATTAAAACTTCGGAAGTTTCTGGGATGGCGCGACGTGACGCCACCAAGAATCGGTACATATACTCGACACACGAAGGAACCAAGACGAGAGAGTCCTCTGCGCTTTTTCCCCCGTGATGCTACGCCACTTACAATTAGTTAAGCGTGGAACGAGTATTTTTTAAATAATTAAAAACATTGCGGCAGGCATTTCACGAGTTTGAGCATTATCACGCGAACTTCGTAAAGAAATTACTTACGAGAAATTATTATCGATTTTTTTCTCTTCACGCGAAGATCTCGCGTATATCAATTTCTAATAAAATCACAAATTTTGGAATTTAGAAATCACGGTTTATCTTCGTGTGTTTTCTTATTAAACTTATCTAATATCTTTAACAGACTCTTATTAATAAATAAGAAAATGTTTTCATTATTATAACAGGAGCTACAAAATTTCACGTTACGGATTGTTACGGAACAGCTGTTAGAATAATAAAAAAGAAAAAGAAAATTAGAGAGATGAATATGTAACGTAACACGTAAATCGCTTTATTTAACTTACAATTAGCATACCACAGAAATCTTCAATCGGGTCGAATTTGTCACTTCTTTAAAAATACCATGTGCTGAATTGACATTTCGCTGCCAATATTGAAATCGTATTAATAAAGTACATTGATGTTTTACGATCTGACGCGTTTTTCTGGTCACACAAATGTATTGCACAAACTTGCTTCAGCAACTCCAGTACGCTTCGAAGCCTTAAGAAAGACAACGGAAACTAGTTTATAAATAAATATTAGTAGACTTTTATTTCCTCTTGAAAATTACACATCTTTGTACAATCAATTTTTAAATACTCACCTTATACTCGTCGGAGAGCTTGAGATTATTTAAATGATCTATATATTATTGCGTCGCTGAAGACACGGCTAAAAATAGATTCAAAACGTACGATTTATAAAAAGAGCATGCGTGCAAGAATAATCAAGATGCGAGAGATTTTTAAGGCAATTTCTTTTCAACTTAAAATAAATATTCGTTGCACAAATAGAGCGCATTACATAATCATCAATTTTTTTTTCAACGAAACAGAAAACGCAAAATAAAGTCAGCGGTCGCAGATTGCGATTGCACAATCAGCGTTTTAAAAATCGTCCGTTCAACAGCGATTCGTTCCCCTTGTCTCATTTCGCGTTCTCTGTAACAAAGACAAGCGCGGATAACAGGAACAAGTAAAATGCGAAACGATACGTTTCCGATATCAACCCGCTCGCGTGGAAATTAATTGAAACGGCACGTCATATCGCGCGCATTTAACTTCGGTGTGTCAAATTTCACTTGAATCTGCGAACATGTCTAATATAGAAAACAGCAGCAATTGCATCGTTGCAAAGATTTATGAATAAAAATGATTCAATAATCAATATTATCGATATAAATAATCTAATAAATAAAATGTGAAAAGCACTGCGATGTAGCCTACATGCCATATGGTGAAATTTTTTGAAAATATTTTTACAATTATTATATACTAAAAAAAAATTAAATGTATGTTTAGCTATATAATAATTCCAGTCATAACAAATCTAGTTGCAGCCCGAAATTATTTAGCTCGTCATAACAAAATATTTCGCGGTTCAAAACTATTCGGTTTTCCAGACGTACAAAGAGGAAATGCCGTTGTAATAGATACGATGAAGATTCACAGTGGCAATACCTCGGCTGGAATCCGGGCCGGAATGCAGATCACACAAACATTGAGAATACTTATCCTTTGGGTATAACTCCGGCAGCCAAAGGACTCAGAAGAGGTGCGCATACCGGGGTTAATAAACGAAGCCGACGAAAAGAAGCGCATGACGACGACTCGATGAGATGTGACGGTGCGGGAGGGTGGGAGGGGGTTGGCGGCGGTGACGAAGGGGATGGCGCGTGACGCGCGGCTCAAGGAAGCCGCCGGGTATATACGTGCGCCGATCGTTCGCCTCTTTAACAATTCGCGGCGCGTCCGCGTTAACAGCATTACGACAACAAGCCGGAGTTGTAGAAACTTATAACGAGAAAATAATGAACCCGGTTCACCGAGTCTGCTTGGAATGCGAGCCGGGGTGCCGCTCACTTCTCCCTCTTCACAAAAGCCCCCCCCCCCCTTACCCCCCGCGCTCGTTTCGCCCGCTACCGCTTTGCCTACCTTTTCAATCCTCCGTCTCTGTCTTTTCCCAATCCCGTCATCCTTTTTTCCTTCGTCTTTTTTTCTCCGCTGCTCTGATGCCTTTGGCTTCCCACCCTTATATAGGGTGGCTTGCTGATCACAGAGAATTTTTCGGAAGCGAGTAAGCTTCGCTATAAGTGCTGACGAAAAGAAAGAAGATTTTGCTTTTCATATTTTCGAGGATCTGACGAGTAATGTCTCTTGTATACGTTAATAAGATATTACGCGAAGAATAAAAATTGTAGTTTTAATTTTAAAAAAAGAATTTAAATTTTAAATCATATGTGTCAGGTGATTAGGCTGGCAAAATAATATTCAAACTATATTCAGTTTCAGTTTATCTATATAAATAGCATAAAAGATGACATAATATTACTTGTAAGTCGTAAGTGAACATCCATGTAAATATAGTTTCTGAAATTGTTTTACAAATTGTCGCAGCTAATGATTATGCACGAACTACCCTATACATTATCTGTCAGTATTTCTTTGCACTTCTTTCACTTCCGCAAAATTCTTCCATCAGCTATTCTTCAAGTTCTCTTTTTTTCCATTTTCACCCCCTTTACATTCTCGTTTTACCCCTCTTCCCGTTCCTTGCGCGCTGCTAATTTTTCTCACAATCAGTCACACCCTCGATTTCCTCTCTTACAAGCTTCGGTTGCTTCTCTAAACGCTTCTCTCTCTCTCTCTCTCTCTCTCTCTCTCTCTCTCTCTCTCTCTCTCTCTCCCCCCCCCCCCCCTCTCTCACCCTTTCTCTCCGCTGCATATTTCTCTCCGTCCATCTAGCGAGCCGACACACTTTTCGATCACACAAATTACTGTTTCTAGAGCTACTTTGCATCCCGATGCGCGACATCCAGTTGCAGCTGCATACAGTAGCCGGACAGCTGTAATCTTCGGGCGCGTCGAACAACGCGCTTCGATGCTCGGTACTCGGCAAATGTTACCCCGGTTTTTTTTGTTTCCCCGCCACCGCTCCTCTTTCACCCTGCTATTGTTTTCCGCGAGTGTTTTGCACGTTTGCGCTTTTCGCGTGCATGGTTATCTGGAATGCACCCCATGTCCCGGAGCGCTGCGGACCGCCGTTTGTCGTGATATTTTTATTTACGCTGGGAAGTTGGACAATTCCATGCGTTATGCTCTTTGAAGTCTTTGTTTTTGTAAACTCTTCGTGTTGTAATCTTTTATCTTCGACTGTGAAGTTTTGCTTTTCAATAGTTTTACTATACAGAAAGACAAAGATTTTCGTAAAATGGATACTGTAATCCGTGAATTTATATAGAATCTGTAAAATTCTGAGTTAAATAATTAGGAATTAATCAATAGCACATACTTAATTAAAGAATCCACTGTATGACAATATGCTAAATAACACATTACGAGTAACTAATCTTCAATTTAAATAAATTCATAAGGCTAATTAAAAATTAGCCTTATTAATCAATTAACCCGTTACGATTACTGGGGGTCCAGTGGACCCCAGACCAACTTTACGGTTACATATCTGTAAATATAAAAAAATATTTATTTACCCTATATCGCTTGTTATAAATCATCTTTATTTTTCATTTTTTGTCAAAATTCATTATTTCAAATTTCAAAATAAATACCTTTTTTTAAAACCCACTGTAACACTAATTTTTATACGAAAGTATACTATCTCAGAAATACACCCTTAAATTTTTATCGAAAAATATTGAAAATTAAAAATTTGATGAATATTTTTCTATAAAAAGTCAATTTTTTCAAAATTTTTTTACTCATTTTTTTATTATGTTAAAATTAGAATTTCTTTAAACCTGGGTCGTTTTTGTCCGGGCGAAAATCAAATGTAGTTGTAACTTTTGAAAACGGGTAAAGAGGGCGCCACTGCGCATCCGTAAAAAAAGTTATGCTCCCCGAGAACCCGCCTACCGAGTTTCAAGGCGCCAGTCCCCCTCCGGCCGTCACAGAAGACACGTAATTCTTGAAAAAACGAGGTGTGCGGCGAACACTTAAGCACTTCATTTCAAAATAATTGCATGCAATATTTTTTTTATGAAAGATACGCTTTTCCCCTTTAATTTCCTTTTTTTTTCATTTCGATATCTTTATTTGTCTTAAAGTTATGATTTTTTGAGTAAAACATGATTTTACCAGTTGTAGTTGTAGTTGCTCCACTTTTAAATAAAAATTATGTGAAAAAATTAAATGGCTAATAATTTTATGATTGATACTTCAAATTGAAGGTTTGAATTACCTCCATGAATTTTTTCAGATTTTTTGTAACACTTTAACACTTAAAAAAAACGTCAGGACGAAAACGACCCAGGTTTACAGACTAAAGGTGCCAAAAAAACGTTTACAGACTAAGGGTTAAAATTAAAATTTCTTTGAAAGAAACTGTTGGATCATAAGCAAGAGACCTTCAGATATATCCAGTTTTTTTTTTTCAAACAAAATCTCAAATAGCATTTAAATGACGACTGATTTTCGACGAGGGGTCCAATGAACCCCGTGTGACCTTTATGTAATTATTTGGAGGTGTGACCGTAACAAGTTAATTATTATTAACTAATAAAAAGCAGGCAATGTTGTGGAAAGTTTAAATTGGTGCAAATTGGAAATGTTGCTTTAAAAAATCTTTAAAAGCTTATTGTTTTCGGGGAGAATGAGAGAAATGCATTCTAAACACTGCACATCTATATTTCATCTAAAAAACATTTTTGTTCAGAAATTAACTATCCCTTTAACTGTCGTTGGAATTCTTTCGGCGACGGTGAGTGTATCATTAGAACGAGACCCGAAGTCACTGAAAAGTCTCTCTCGTGTTCCGTGCGGTTCTAGAAAGTTTGCCCGGGCTAGCCAGCCGGGAAAGGACGGGATATCTCCACATCCGGAAGTTCGCTCCAAGTATCCTTCGCGCGCGACGTAGCTCCGGCGTTCGTTTCCATCCCTTTCCCCTCCGCTCCGTCTCTGCGTGCTTTGATCTTCCGTGAAAGTTCCGCAAGATGCGCGGACGACGCGCGTATACCCGGGTGACTAAGTCGATGAGATACTTAACTTTTACCGCGCCGCCGAGCAGAGAGGTGAGAAAAGCAATTTTGCGTCACCGTAGTGACGTCCTGCAAATTGCGGCGATTTATTCCGCGACGAGAGAGAGGAACACCTCGCCGTCGTCGGGAGCGTGGAATTTTCGTTGCGTTTCATCACCAATGTCTATACCATTAATCAATTAACATTAATCACTTTTTTCCACGGCAATGTTCCCGTAATTGCGATTACGTTTTATTTCACTGTTATTTTAACCGAAGAAAGTTCGCGTGGAAAATACTCGCAGGTGATCCTGCGTGATTCATTCATTTGACTTTTGCGAGAACCGAAGATCGAAAAAGACGCACCGAATAATTATTTCCCAACAACTCTTCGCATTTTTATATAAATACCGCGATATTTACTTATTGTACTTATTTTCTCATCGATCAGCGATGTTGGCGAGGTAACCGGATAAATTCAGTGAGGCGCGATTATAAAAGGCACGGCATTCCTTTCGTATCGTACATTACTTTCCGCAGTCGGCATTATTCTTTATAATTGCGCGCGAAGCAATTTATCGCGTTTAAATAACATTACCTTAATAGCCGCGCGCGCGCGCGCGCTCGCGCTAGAGGCGAGCCTTGTTGCGGGCATTAAAGTAGCTCGTGGTGCGAAATGCGTTTCGCATTTAGTTCTCGGCTGGAGAGACGACAATGATCGATAAAAGCCGCGCGCGAAACATATTCATCCCGGTTGCTCGTCGTATATTTTCATACGTCGCGAATGCGATCTCACGCGAGAAGACATTAGCGCCGCTGATGTCTTGCAAACGTTTCCCCTTTCGATCGCTCAATCCCCTGACAGAGTCTCTCTCTCTCTCTCCCGGTCCGCGTCTCCTGTGCCAAATGCACCGGGAATGTATTGCCATTCCTTCCGTGTTTTCAATTTCTTTTTTACTAACTTGAAGTCGACTTTTACCTAACAAAATTCCTACGTGAAAGACGGCTCGGGTACGTCCTGTGGGACAGCCCTGTATAATCTCGGTTATTTTATGCATATACTTCTTCGAAGTATGCGTCCTGCATATTTGTATGAGGAAGCACGAGGAAATTATATATCGAGCACAAATTGCCATACACGACGTTAGAACGCCTTCGGATAGCTTCATAATTCCATTCTGTAGGGCGGAAAATTCTTTAGATGCTCTTTTATCACTGTCCGCTGCACATTCCGAAATAATCTTCCTTTTAATATCGCCGCGACGTGTGGCCGTGCTTGAGCAAATGTGCGCGCGCGTGCAATCCTACGCTTTGTAGTCAGACTGCGGTGTATAACATGTTATGAGATTACAGTTATCTTACTTACTAAACCTAATTTCTTGACAAAAAAATAGTTCTCGTATTCAAACTACTTAAAATTCCAGCCGTGTTCGAAATCTTTTGAATTTACGCATTGCTGAATCTCCCTTGTCGGCGGTATTGTAACCGTTTGCAACTACCTGTTTTAGATGCTTGAAGCAGATTCATCCGGAAAGCGCGGAATAAATAACTCTTTCTCCCTTCCTCGATCTTCCGCTCGTTCGCCCTCTTTCTCTTTCTCTTTCTCTTCTTTTCCTTCCATCCCTTTTTCTCTCAGCGGAATATTTGAATTTCGCAGATTCCATGTTACACCGACGCACGACGCTCTCCGGAGGGAAAGAGAGCGGACGTACGTCGAACGGGGACAGTATTTGTATTAAACGCGCGAGCGCGTGAGCGAATCGAGCCGAGGAATTTCTTCGGGGAATCTTCAGGGCCCGGACGTAGCGCGAAGACACAGAAGACTGATGCCCCGCGCTGTCGTCGCCTCTCTCGTCGCTCTCGTCTCGTGTCCTGGCGATAGGATGCCAATGGGAGGATGGCGAAGGCGTCGGGGAGATGAGGGGAGGGGGGAGAACGAGAGGACGTGGCCGTAGCCAGGAGCCAGGATGGGTTGGTTGCAGGATGCCGAAGGAAGTAAGGAGGATGCCGTAGGTATCCGGAATGGATTACGGAATCAGATGGGATAGCGGCCCGGAAAAGCCCTCTCTCTCTCTATCCGGGCACGACACCTCATCATTCCACCACGTTCGTCGGTGCGACAAAGGGGGTGGGTAGTGGAGGGAGGAGGGTTAGGTTCGGTATCCTTCGACACACACCGCGCGTCGATCCTCCCCCGAGGCGTGCACGGTGATTTAAGTCAGTGTTTACGCTTTCGTGTTTTCCGCGCGTCCCTACCAACACACAACATCCGAGGCTGCTTGGCCCCCGGTCTTGCAGAAGGTCTCTCGCGTCGGAATCCCTATTCCTGGCACCGTTGATTCTGCAACGCTGTATCACGCCGAATCTAGATCCGGGACATGCCCGATAAAGCCCCCGCCGCCTTGTGTTCGCATTCCGCAGGAAACGCGGAATATTTAACACTATATATCGATAGTGTTACTTACAATTGGTAATATATATATATATATATTATATATGTGCCACTGAAAATAAGCTTTTTTGTAATTAATAATATATATCCTAATTGACCAGTATTTATATAAGAATATCTATTTTGCAGTATAACTTCTTTTTTATTAACACGTTAGTAATTCTAATCCGCGCATTTCTATTGATAGTAATTTTATTTCATGTCCAGATGAAATTTCCCGTGTGGAAATTCAGATCCGGAAAAGGGTCGGGGCAAACCAGTTTTCCTGTTTACTATCAAAATTCTAATCAGTTTATCGCTCTCCGGACTTGATTTGGTGTGAGTGGATTTCATGTCTCTCTTTGCCAGTTAGTTCCAATTTTCATTTCTAGTCCGAATATCTTGCAGACTATGAATATTAGCAGAATTTTTCTGGCATTTTCTCTTGAAAATTACATTATTCTTATACATTCAATTTTTAAATACTCTGCACCTTATACTGGTCGGAGAGCTTGAGATTATTGAATTTATCCATTTATCCAAAGTAGAGTCAAAACATACGATTTATAATTTGTATTAAATTATTAATTAAATGTTACATAGCGTTAACTCACGCACAACTAACCGCGTTTGTTTAACTCTCAAAGTCCATTTTTCCATGTTACTTGTTACTTTTCCTCGTTAATTCTTTAAAATTCTTTATCGAAGAGAATATAAATTTTATTTAAAGAGTTAGTAAAAGTCGAAATGCGGTAATTACTGTCATATTAAATATTCCATTTGCGTAAGAGTAAAATTGCGGTAATTCATTACCGCAGCAATAATTACATACTGTTGCGCTGTAATATGCATATTGGGGTAATTAATTCGCATATATTATGCAAATAAAAGTCTGAAAAGATACATTTAGCAAAGAAAAAGAGAGGAAATTTAATATTATTTACTTATGTCGATATAAAATTTTATAACAGAGTCAATACATATTATTTACGATAAAAAAAAGTAATAAAATTCCAGCATAAAGGATAATCGTTTATTAGAAGAGATTCAAGAGAATAGAACGTCACATATATTATTTTAATAATTTTGCTTACACAGAACTCTGAATGAAATGCAGTTAGTGTTATTATTACAGCGTTTCCAGCTTTTATCAGTATAAATAATTGAATGCGTACATAATCAAGCGCTCGCGCTTGTCTCCGTCAATGAAATTTCCAGAAACACTTTAGCGCAAATGCGCTGCAATTAAACTGCAGTTGTTCAAGTAAAAGCCTTCCTAAATACTTTCTTCGGTATTATATATTACTCGGTATATGTACGTGACTTTAAAAGCTTTCTATATCTTGGCTCAACCTTGAAGAAGCGATCGTCTGTATTGTTCCACTGGATAATTTCCGTCTGCTATTCCCGTCGTGATTAACCGTACGTCGCGTCGTACCGTCCACGCACTTCCTCCTTCGCAAGTTTATTAATAATCACGTTACAAAAAAAGATGCGATTGATACCATGGAAGAATGCATCTATAAAAGGAGCTTTAAATACTAATTTGTTTAAGGAAACATCCGCCGCCTCCAGCGTCCTTCAGCTTTTTTCACAACATTCTTCATATGAGCATTTAATAGATTATACTTTTTAATTCTTTTAAGAAAGTAGATCAGTAGATATATTAATGATTTTAAATAAATTACATACGTAGGATGTACTTAGTATGTATATAAGCTTTACGTATATAATTTATTTTAAATCATTAACCACTTATGTAATCGTCGAATTTACGTCTTACATAATTCATGAATATAAATATTTTAGATTAATTGTACGTCTTCTAGTGACTACAATTTTATCATTATACTTTCCATAGATATATAATAGATCGGAGATACAAGTGATGAGATTCCTATTTAGATTCGACATCAATCAAATGAAACACCGCGCTGTACGCGTTCTAGTGAAAACCGCGAGAACCAAAGTTTCCACAAATCAATAAATGAACTTCATTTCGCTCGTATTTCCAGAATTAATAGTGCGCCTTACTTTTAAGACGCTTCATTAGCTGCGTTGACAATACTTGCCGCTCTATTTCTCTTTGACCTCATTTAATTTATTTAACGTAAAACGTAACTTAAATCTTCAAGAAAAGATATTGATAAAATATTGATAAAATATTGATAAATTGAAACGGGATACTGCTCGCTGTTAGGCTAAAGAAAAATGGTAATATAATTATGTATTTTATAGGGAGATTATTTACGGCAAAAATACTATTATCCGAGCAATGTAAAAGGATGTGAAACATGAAATATACATCGTGTACAAGATATCGTTACGAGACATATACGTTATTTTGTACAAAAGAAATTTCTGCATAAAATATTGACGCTTAAAATACTTTATATATATTAAGAAAGATTCTAAATAGCATGACATTCTTGGGTGGCATGTATATATAACCTATTTCTCTTTAAGTTAAGTAGTCGCGCGCGTCAACCTCCTTTCCGACCGGCACAATCTTGATTCACCCACCCGTTGCTCTTTTCAAGTTTTTCTTCCACCCTCCTCATTGCGTTTATTAATAAGCGACCGAGCGCCTCTCTTCGTGTGCCATCTTCCTCACAGGAAAGTCGAGTCGAGACACAACTTGTCGAGGGAGAGGGCGATACTCACCTCATCGTTTCTTTACGGCGCCCTGCGGGATTATCGAGGAGCCACCCGGGCTTGATATACCGTGCCTCTCTTCTTATCGAACATGGAAGGACGTTATACGATCCTGAGAACGAACGTATCCTCTTATGTTCCGCACTTCTACTTTTTCTCCGGCAAACTATATACTACTGCGTAAAATCTCCACACTTTTGGGGCTCAAGCCACGTACGCTCCGAAATTCATATATTTTATATTTAAAGAAAACGTAATTTTATTAATTTGATTCTAAAATAATTTTCGGTATATATGGAATTAGATATATCGATATATATAGATCTGTATAGATATAATTTTAATCATAATGAATAATTTTACTAAGTATTATATTGGATAACATTAAATTTATGATTTATCACCAAGTAGAGACTACATTTATCGTACGTTAAATCGAGATTAACGTGCTAAATATTGAGCGGTGCTAAACATTTTTGGATATTCCATGGTGCTATCTCGATATGACAGTTTATTCGTGACGTCTGACCAAAATAAATAGAAATTAGCTTTTAAACTTTGCATGCTCAGCCATCGGACTCGTGTGTTAACGCATCGCTACGTTTCACGCTGTAACACAGACGTTACGGGAATTATAAGCTGAGTCGGTGAGTCTATCACGACCCAGACTGCGCAATGAGCTCATAAAGTTGAGTTGCGGATAACGCCGGTGATAAAACCGGTTGTCGTGTATGTCAATCGCGATTAAAGCGCTTTTGCCGTGATATATTAAGCAGTCTCGCTTTATTTAAGCATATTAATACACATTAGATACAGCGATATGCACTCCCGTGAAGACTCAACAAAAACGCGCATTTGCGGGCGCGACCATGCCTGCCTGCCGATTGATTTCAGTTCAGATTAATCGCCTCGGGATTAAAGGGAAATTCATGCGTACCACTGTCGCGCGACAGTCGTTCTTTAAATAAAAGTGAATAGTTGGTTTTTAGTATTTTTATTACCGATATCGGCGCGACGGAGTTGCGCCGGACTGGAGGGGCGCAAGAGGCTTCCGCCATAATTAATATACTCGCAGCGAAATCGATTTGGTAATCCGCGGTCCCTGGGCGATCGCGTATATCCGCGAGAGAACGTAACCAGTCGTCAGACGTCAAAAGCAAAGCGCAATTATCAACAGAGAGCTTTCCCTTCCTGGCAGCATCCGCCGCGATATTGCGGCGAGCCGAATAAACCTCTTCTACTGGGTGTGTCTGACCAATTCGTGCTTCCTTTCACTTGCAAGTATCACGCGTATAACTCTCTTGACCCGAACACGAATAAAGCATTTCCCGATTGATACTTCGTTAAGAGAGTGCAATACCGGAGAACGCATAAAGTAAAATAAATAAAATACATAAACAAAACGCAATTTTTTTGAAGCTAGTAAAATAGCTCTTAGACTTTTATTAAGTAAAAGCCTGAGTAAAAGTGCAATCAAAAATATAGCTACAAAATATATGTAAATATCATATGATCGTTGTACAAGTGATTAATTTCGGCAAGTAATGTATATGAATATCGAATTTTGTATTCGGCAATCAAAAACTGATGTCTCGCCTCAATGCTCTTCTCAACTGCTCGTGCAGCATGTAACTTTAACTAGGTTGACTAAGAACACCCTGTACGCGGATAAGCTTCCTGTAATATCGTGCATATAATATACACGGTGTGCGCGCGGCTCGCGTTCGTATATGTACACGACGAGCGGTGCACAACGGTGTCTACGATTTAAACTTGTCAGTGGCAGATATTGCCGCACCGCAACGAAGATAGTCGACCGTCCTTCCTCCAATAAATAAACTTCGTGCTCGCTATACAATGTTAAATGCGAGACCGTCTGCGTCTGCATTAGCTTATATATTTGCGTCTCCTCATTTCGCCGTCTAAATTGCCGTCGAAGAATTTCTTTTGGAAATGCCGCAAAAGAAAGCGAATGTCTGACCGACAATTATAAATTGAGCTATTTTTTTAGAACACATTTTCTCAGTACTTATTCGATTCTTTATTCGTATAAATATCTAAGGTAAAAAATAGTAGTCAGGCAATTATTAATCTCATACAAGTATATACATGATTTTATAACAATTTAATCAAAATGCGTTTGCAATCTAGAGCTTCGTGATAATTCACGACGTGCTTTTCGGTTTTATAGTGCGAAAAGCACTTTGTTTCACTCAGTCCAGCCCTAATTGCTTATTCTAACTAATGAACCGAGAAACAACCAACAGCAAACAAATCAGGGACAAGATTACCAGAGGATTTCCGCCTAACAACGTAGGGTAAACAGCTAATGTCAGCGTTAGCGTCGGCGCCGCGCAACGATGCCACGTAAATTGCGGGATGCGGAAACGGGAGCCTGAATTCTGACGAAAATCCGAAATATCTCGGCACGGCGAACAAAGTCCGAGAAAAGCTCGCTAAGCTTTCATTGCGAGGTCGAGGACGCAGCGCGCCGCGGCGCCGTGGTGCCGTGGTGCAGAGGAAAGTGGAGGTGAAGTCCTGCGGGCGCCGCGCCGCGCCGCGTCGCGCTGGCGTCCCTAGTGTCCCGCGGGAAGAATGAGCACGTTAACTTTCGATGTGGAGCAATTTAAGTTTGTAACAAGCGTGGCGTGCGGTCGCGAGATCGCGGAGCAGAAAGACCAGTGAGGGAGATAGGATAAGGGAAGGACACGGAACGAGGCGAAAGGAGAGAGGCGACGCGACGCGGCGGGGGTGGCGGGGGCGGCGGCGCGGATTGACCGTGCCGTGTGGCGCAACTTGCCTCATGAATTAATTTCGCGACGGAATCGCTTGTATACTACATTAACTTTTAATTTGCTAAACGCCTCTCGGTCCCGTCGTCCCCTCGAGGTATTTATATATCGATCCTCTCTTTCACTTCCTTGCACCTCTCCCCAACCGCCCTCTCCTACCCTTCTTAACTCGCGTTACATTAATGGACCGCCGCGGGAACGCGGTTGTCCCTGACGGCGGGCTTATTGCCTCTTTCGTCTCCGCGAGTGCTCCATCCACTTTTTACGCCGTAAGGCGTATCTCATCCTTCTGTTCGGGCTTGAAGCTACCCGCGGGCGTACTTCCGGATCGTCCGTCCTGGGGTTTCCGGAAATTTAACAAGATCTTGGAACGGATCTAGCATTTAGATACCTTTCTTCCCCGAGAAAAAGGGAGAGCCTGATGAGGCTGACGCGATCGAGTCTTTTAAAATATAATCTGTGAATTAGACGCGAAGTCTTTCTTCAATAACTTTGCTTTTCTCAATAACACAATCTTGTATGTTACAAGAAGCTGTCACCGGCAATTTTTATATATTCCACGAAAACATCTAAGTTAGAAGTTTTAGTCTCTCGCGCCTGCAATCTTCATTTTCGAACAAATTCCATTTACAATCGTGCAAACAAGACTTTTCTTTGAATTATAAGTATCTTACATTTTTCGTCCTTTGCATCGAGTAATCTGAACGTCTAGCGAGTTTACCGTCGGAATAATACAAACAAAGTGCGAACGCGCGGCTTATTTACCGAGCTAATAAGTCTCGAAAGGGAGTCGGCGCCCTTGGAGCAGTTACGCAAATATCGCAGCGAGGCGCGACGTTCTTAAGATGCATAAAAAATTTCTAGCCCCGGCATTCTCCGCTTCGTATTCTAGGGAAATAGTCGATATCGCGGGAAAGAAGGGCTTGGCGATACCGTAGGTAACACGAGGAAGAGACTAGTCTTTTCGTAATAAAATCACTTGTTGGATTTCCGACGATCCTGCAATCGAGCTTCTGATTTATGTTTTCGAACCGCCTTCGCCTCGGTACGGAAAAGCGGAAAATATATCGCCGACTTTTTTCAGAGCTATATCGTATCGGATGCGCCGCACGTCACTTTGAAACTTCTGACTATGCATTCGTATAATTTTCGGACGCATGCACAGCACATTTTTGCAATAAATTAAGATTAGCAATAAACTGAAAATTTGTAAAACTTATTTTTACAAATTTTTACTTTGTTACTAATCTTACGTTTATTTTTTCTGTTTTTAATGCTTTAAAAATTAAGAAGTTTTTTAATAAAAAAGAAAGGAAGAAAAGAATCTTTCCAATTCATACAAATTTCTTAATTTTTTAAGGACATTATAATTCTTATAATTATTTGCACAACTTTTCTCTCAAGCTATTTGAAAATTGCATTCTCTTTGCTAATGATGAAAAAATATTATGTGTATATAAATAATTTAATCAAGGTTTATAGGAACATGTAGATATATTTTGAGACACACGACGCACGAAATTGATATTCTGCTTGTTTTTGAAAACGCGAGTGTCACAGTGTTAAGCAGCCCGTCGTGCGCGAAATTTCATCTCGAACTCGGCGCGGCGAGCGACGAAACGCGCGCCGGGAAAATCCGAGGAAAGCGCATTATTCTTTTCCCCCGGTTCTCGCGCGCGCGGCGTCCAACTATTCTCGACCATAATTACGCGCATCCGCGACCCGTTCCGTTCGTTCGCACGCTTTCGCGCGCGCACTTCCGCCGCCGACAATCTCCGCCGCCCTCGCACGCGCGCGTATAATTAACCCGAGCCAGCCCGTAACTCATCCCCCGTAATCCGGTTTTTTTTAAATAACACGTATAATATCTTCGCCGAGCCTCCCTTTCGGAATTATCGAGCCCATCCTCCGTTCTCTAACGCGCATAGAAGACTCCGTTCCTCCTCTGCGAGGCGAAGGATACAGCGTCGGGGTTGGCGAAGGAAAGAAAAATCGTGGGGAGCCGGATTAAAACAATTACCAGCCGCAGAATGAGAAAAAGTGAAAGTTATAAAGCGCCGATCACCCCCGCAGGTTTCTCATCTCCCATTTTTCCGCCACCTCGAGCAGGTTTGACTATCCGCAGTATACACGCGAGGTTGTTTTAACCTACCTACCCTCATACGAATTGCTACCTCTGCTGGCGCGGGGGCGCCCACCCAACCCCCGCCGTCCTGAGGTCGCTTAGCGCGCAATATAACCGACCGCAATAGCATAACTATGATATATACGCACAATTTGGAGTAATTCCGTTAAAACAGAATAATGTCGGCCCGAGGAGGAGGTTAGAGCTGCTGATGTTGGCCGGGAAAGGAGGGTAGAGGTTCGTTTCGCGCCGCTTCGTAGGGTGCACGAACCCCCGCGATACAGGGCGGTCCAGATATGCTGCTACGAGGAATGTCAACTGAAACGCATACATTAGAAAAAATCTCTAAATTAAGAAAAGTACGATATATTTGAAAAATTCTGTATAAAGTATAAACGAATTATTTATGATTTTAATGCGATTAAAGTCATAACTTTAGTGAATTGCGTATGATTACATAATATGTTCTACATAATAAATTGCACTTTGCTAATTTTACTAACATGAGGAAATAATAGATTATTGTGGATCACAGATAATACACGTATAATATTTATTTTGTAATGTTGGTAAGATTTATTGGAAAAACATTAGTAGAATAGTATTTTATTATATTATTCATACGAGTTTAACAGAAGTCAACAGGAAAATTGAATCGAAAAGCTGTTACTGATGAAGCCAATGACAAACGTTATGGCCGGTTGCAGCTTGCACAATACTTGACGAACTGTTATTTCTGAAGTGTACTGTAAACACACGGCGGAGTGTAGGCGGTTCGCCAATTGAGGTGCAACCCTCAGTTCAAGAGGGCCGTATATGAGAACCGTTTGACGCCTGTCTCTGCAACGACCGTAAATTAACCCTCAGATGCGCGATTCAATTTTCACCTTATCTAAAAGGGTTATATGCATGCAGTATTATCACTTTAAACCATAATTAAATCTTTACATTATTTATGAAGTAAATAAAATGAGAAATAAATTACATCAAGTTACTAATTTACACCCAAAATTATATCGTTAAAAATCTAAATATTTATATTTTATTACGTCTTGTTTTTTATTCGAACTTCCAAGAAGCTCTGTTTCTTCGCAATTATATCTCTCCAATCATCCGTGGTCACAGAGATTATTTTTAACTATTCATACTCATTACTCATTTAAAACATTACCCAAACGTCTATCTCTAAAATCTTTTTCATTTGCAAAAGGAAATATCCATCTAGCCGGTCGTCGACGTTCCAACCCCTCGCGGAACCCTCTTCCTCAGATCAGATTAAATAGAATTTTTATTATCCAGTACAACTTTATCTACTCACAATCTATGGTTTTACCACTTATAATCAGACAGTAATATTTAAAGTAATATTAAAATATTTAAAACACTTGTGAGATTTTCGATTTACATTATAATTAATTAATTATTGGTTTTTATATTATGCTCGAAAATAAAAACAATATGCTCATACAGTTACAATTGACAAGATTTAATAGTTAATATAACGCGATTATTGTATATATATTGGCAAAGCTTTAACTTTCTGAAATGAATTATGCTGTCACAGTTTTTGACGTGACTGTCGATAATCATTCAATTGTTATAAGAAAAACCATTACAAAAATAAAATGGCACTCCGATAATTCTATAAATATTGCTAACATTTTCCCCCATTTATGTCTGTATTAATATATCTTTTACACCGACTAAAATATATTCTTTCTTATTTGCTCTCTTTTATGCGGAGTTCTATATAAAACGCTCAATTAAGAAAAATTGGATTAATAATATTAAAATAGATGTCTATTGGAGATAATTGAGATAATAAAAATCACACACACACACACACATATTAAACAATAGGTACGTATTATATAAAAGCCATGCACATTGAATTAAGATACTTTCTGTATCTTGAATTGAACACGATTTTTAAATAACACATAACGTCATTTCTATACTAAAAATTGCCAACGCAGACAGTTTGATGAGATTATAATTTAAATAAAAAGAAGTCTGTCAAAATATCCGTCAAAATTAACTTACATTACTATTTTTACAATTAGCCCATTTGCTAAGCGACAATACGACACATATTTACGTCCCGAGTATTCAACCTTCTCTCTATCTCTCTCTTGTGTGTTGAAAAAGTGGTCATTGCGTTATTCTCTCAATATTCGGCCGCGTGCAAAGTCGCGTCTCGTACAAACGAAGACATGTCACGAAGTCACGGCGGAAGTCAAATTTCGCAATTTTGCACGAGAGCCGGAATTTACGTTGTCAGCGGCACGAAGCACTCGGGCTACAAATTTATGGGTCGGGGTCTTCAAACAAGACGTACGTAGAGCACGATTCCCCGTCCGTTTCTGAGCGCGGGAGTAAAATTAATTAAGCAGTCAAGGACAAACTATCTGCTAGACATATCCAGGGATGTGAACCCGGCCGCCCAATTTTCAGTCGAGGCATATTGCGTCCCCCCCTCCCTTTCTCCCTCATCTCGCCCTCAATTTCCCTCTACCTCACTTCCTCCTATCCTTTGTCGTTCTCCCTTTCTCCTCGTGGGATTATTCAAATGTCATCTTGTCGCGTGTCATCCTCGAGAATACTTTCCAAATTGTCTATTAGCATCCCCTGCCCTTTTTACCGCATATTTTATTTTTATTGCGCCAATTCTCAAGGGACTCTGGATGGTTTCGTTATTGAACCCTTTAGAAGTCGATTGGCCGCACCGCCGCGCGCCGCCGTTTAGCGCCGTATCGCGCTACCTCGGAAACTGAGCGTTAATTAAGACATAAGTCGGGCGAAAATGTTACGATACGGTCTGCGGAAATCCTTCCGCAAGACGCTGTAGAAAATGAAGATATTCGACGCAATTATCTTGTAACAATGAACATTAACTCCACCAAGAAAATCGTAAATACTAAAATGTAGAACGTAAAATAAATTTCGCTGTTTAACGATAAAAAATTTATAGTCTTCAAGTTTGCGAATATGCATTGTCGAAAAAAAAATCATCGAAATTTCATTGGCCAAGGAAAATCCTTATTTTTCCGATACTAGATTCATTATTCGTGGTGCAAAGTGAATCAAGGGAGCCACTCCTACGGTTTACTTTTCTGTTTCACGCGAGTTCACGTATTCCGACTCTGTTGTTCGCGATGCATCCTTTCATTTGCATTAGCCTGCCTTAGGATATAACTGGGATTCCGACCTTCTATTTATCATTCCCGTTGGAGATTCGCTGTAACGCGCTGTTGACCGTCACCTCCTCGTTATAATTTTGCGAGACTTCCGCAGACTTAACGTGATTGCGTAGAGAGTTCTTTCACGTGAGGCTGTCGTAATCTTGCTTGATGATTTTGATATTTATACAAATCTATATCTATTGACATCTATATTTATAGAAATGTGTATTTTATTATATAATTCTACTTTATATATTGTACAATTTCGTAAATTCTGCTGTACAAGTTGCTCAGCGTTTCAAACAATTCTCAATGTGCAACAGAACGGCGATTACTGTTTTTTATTGATTATCTGAAATTTTGATAAAAATAACTTGCGCGCGTGCGAATAATATCGATCATCGAGAATAGCAATTATAGCTACTTGTTTTTTCCTGTAAACATTAAATTTTCCTGTTAACGGTAAAATAAATTGCCGGTTATATCAAATTTTTTATTCCTTCAAAAAATATATATATATTTTTTTAAAACAATCAATAAAATAAAGAGAAAAACATAAAATACTAATCTACGAAATGTTATATACATAACGTAAAAGTTTCATATTTCTATTTTTACAGGACATTCAATTTATTATTTTTGCAAATATCGTATTGTTGTAATTAATTTGTTATTAGTATAGGTATTAATATTAGTTATTAATAGATATTAGTATAGTTATATTTATTATATTAATTTAAAATAATGTAATCTTTTAAAAAAAAAAAACAATGTAATTAATTATACTTACATGTATAGCTTATATGTATACATATATATATGTATATATATATAAAATATTCGAAATTAAACAAGATCCATCGAAAACTTGTTCTTATCAAAGGTAAATTATTAATAATGTCTTTGCATGATGTCGTCTCGGCACGCATTACAGTCAAAGCATGCAACAGTGGAATATCGTTTTCAGCCGTTACAGGTACAAGAGAAACTCCTCTAATAACGGCATCCTCTTCTCAACTATCGTCATTAATCGCGTTGCTTGTCGCTCTTACGTTAAACATTCCTGCGGGAGTGCATGCATTAAACCCGCTGGCGTTTCTTGCGCTATCATTAGCAGCGCCTATCATAAACGTCGCGTACCGCGTATTGTTTTCCCGACATGTGCGAGACGGCCGGGCATTAACGTATGATAATTAATAGAATGTTGTCGCGACATTCGACGTGCGGGAGATCTTCCCGTCTATAAGTTTCTATTATATACGCGCTACGAACTTCGGCATTATTCCAGCATCCGCGTTTTCGATCGTTCTTATTGTTTCCGCCGCATCAGTTTATACCATGCTCCCTTTTACATCGCAAAGTAAGAGCGAAGAATCCTCTTTTCTCCCTTCCTGATAAGATGTAATCAATAATGCATTAGATGTACATTATAAACGATTCTACTCGCTTCAAAGAGAGGGACGCTTTTATATTCTTTACTTCGAACTGCTGCTATAGTCGAAGGTTGTTGTGATCAACATTCCATTTTGTATAGAATGATCGAAATATGAAATTTATTACCCACGCAAGCTAAAAATCTTTTAAGCTTTCGGTCTCCTAAAAAATCCTATAGATTATGTTGGGACAAGACGTGCATCCTTCCTAGATACGAGCGCAGATCCTTGCCGTATCGTCGTGACAACTCGCAAACGCTTCCAGAACCCACCCTTAAAGTCCCATAAACGAGCGTAGGATCGTCAAATTGTTGTTGTTCCGCGATGATAACGCTCGAGAATCCGGCAGTTCTCAAGCAACCACCGGCAACCCCGTCCACCCGACGGAGCATGCCGCGGCCAACATTCAGCCCCTTGTAAGTGAAAACCGAGAACACCCGGCGATTCCCCAAGTTTCTCGAGCGACTTCCAAGCCCTCCCCCCCCCCTCGCGACCATCTTCTTCCCCGTGTCTTTCTCCCCTCCGTCCCCTACTTTACCTACACCCCTCGCAGGGTGCATCCCTTCGCGCTTGCATTCATCCCCCGCCTCCCGAGATGTGCAGCACCACCGCGATGGTACCGCCGCAGTTGCGGCCTCATCTCCAGCCTTCTCCTCTTCGACCGTGCCAACCCTTCCCCCTATCCCTTTCCAGCCCTCTCCGGTGAACGGTTTCCACAGACGTGGCCCGTACAGTCTGGGCCGTTCCTTTCCCTTTCTCCCTCTTTCTCGTTTTCTCCCCGTCTCCCTTCTGCTTTCCCTTCGATCCTGGGATCTATCCGTCTTTCCGCTCACCCTTGCGCTTCTCGGCGCTTCGAGGGGGTTGGCCGACTGGCTGGCTGTTCGCCTGACTGCTTGCCCGACTGCAAATCCTCCCCGCTACTTCCTCCTCTCCTCGGCATCCTTGCCCTCCCCCATCTTTGCTCTTCTATCTTGGAGTTTCCGTCTCTTTTATACCCCCTTAGATCTCCACTTCCCTTCCTCTACCTCTTTCTCTTTCTCGTTTTGGTTCTCTCTTGCTCCGTAGCTCGTGCCTGTAGCGCGAGCACCGGATATAATACGATTCGAAATTAAACTTCCGAGGCACGCGCGGCATCCGAATAACGCGAGCGGCTGCCTAAAACAGTAAAGATATTACGTATTATTACGGCGCTCGGCTACGGGCACCGCCGTGGCAGTGGTAGGTTTATGGTGGAAAACACGGAACACAGCATAACGTGCATGTTGCGCCATGGGTGAACCGCGATAAACAGGAAATCTGTTCTTCCTGATACGTTTTCTTCAGCGACACGGTGCGTTGAAAATCTTCCGATTTAATCCTAAAAACGCGGCAAAGAGCTTAAAAAACTTCCAGGCAAAACTAATTTTCTACGTAACACTCCTTACATATTCTAAAAAAGTAGAAAAGGTTTCTCGCTCTCTCGTTCAGCATTTCTTTTAAAGCAAATACTTAAACGCTTCTTTCTTTCTCTTAAAGTAAATACTTTAAAGTACATGTTTAAAATAAATAAAGGTTGAAAATAGAAGTTTTGGGAGAAGACAACTTTCATAATAAATCTTTAGTACTTGAAACTGATACTGACGTTATTATTCGTCATTTTTATGATATATAGAACACAACGTAATTCAATTTACTTCAATATTTTCCGATGAAAAATGAATAAAGCTTAGGCCTTTGATCTACTGAGAGTCCTAGAAACTCGGACTGACGTCTCCCAATCCCACGTCGATCTAGAAATGGCAGTTTGACACGTGATCGATAATCGCGGCCGAGTAGCCCAGATTCCAAACTCATTAGCCGTATTCGAAGAGAGGTGAAATCCATACTCGAAATCCGCCGTGGCTCGCGACTTGCGCCGAATGCACCGCGCTACGAACGAGCGTCGGTTATTTGTTATTTAAC
The DNA here is from genome assembly GCF_030848795.1 of Temnothorax nylanderi. Classification (NCBI taxonomy): domain Eukaryota; kingdom Metazoa; phylum Arthropoda; class Insecta; order Hymenoptera; family Formicidae; genus Temnothorax; species Temnothorax nylanderi. The sequence continues at coordinate 151,383 of NW_027249442.1, read as the reverse complement.
GCGGTCGGAGTCTCTCATCAATCAACGACAACGAGCGCGACGTGTCGATTCGGCGCTATTAATTTGTTTCCAGCTATTCGGAACATTACCTACCAATGGTCCGAATATCCATTACTGAGAGACCCAATTAGTTGATAGAACCAAAATTTTTTTGTTGGCGAGTTTTGTTTCGTTGAATTAAATCAATTGATTTCTGCAAATGATTAGATTGTTTAGAGAAACCAACTTCTTTTGTTGGAAAGTATTTTGTTCCCTTAACAAATATTATTTAAATTCGTGTTGTCCGAAACAAAAATTATTGTTGTAGTTGCGATTCGTAGTTAATTTGTAGCCCAACACATTATTTTTCTCCGTACAATACAATTTACTTTGTTCGTTCAAACAAATAGTCCTCGTATTTGGTTGTAGCCGAAATGGATTTTTTGTTCTTTGAACAAAATATTTGGTTTTACATACATATTCTTGCAACAAAATTATTTTGTTCTTCCAACAAAAGTATTCGTTTGCTCATATAGAAACAAATGACCTATGTTGTGTCAACTAAAAAATGGAATATATAAAATAGTAAAAATTAAGCACTTATATACAATCTTCGTTTACGTTTCTATTTCTCCTTTGAGAATTATTTGTAACTTAGAATCCGAACAACCTAATCATATTTCTTGAAATAAGTCTCTGAGAAAGTGAGAGAGGCGCCGTATACGTGTTTATGGCGAGCAGAGAGAAGTAATCCTGATTATCATGAATAACGCGCGGTGATTACGCAAAACCACCGGCGAAATTGACTCGTGAATTAGACGCGATCGCATCAGTTAATCATTGATGTAATCGCGCCGCAATACGCCGTATGCCGTTTCGCGTACTCACGCGTGTTTATTCGCCTATTACATCGCCGTCTATCGTTCTGCCATCCGCTTGACAAAAGTCCCGCGGAGGATTTACGAACTCTACCCCCTTAAAGCCTTCCTTCCCCGTCGAACAGCTCGTACGTATTGCGAGCGCGGAGTTAGATGGGTAGAAATTATTTACACGCTCTCCCGTTGCACAATGGCTCGCCCAATACCAGGTCAGAGTGCATTAACTGTTCGTTCGTTTAAAGCGACCGAGTCGAAATCAATATCGCGGAGAGCGCAACGTTTGCATGCCCGGTACCTATAGGGGGCAACCCGGCGCTAGTAAATCTTCCGATTTGCGCGCGAGAAAATTAAGAAGCTATTAATCCGATGGAAACCCGGCACGCACCGCCCGATCGATATACAGGGTGTAGCGGAAATCGCGCTCGTTCTCTCAATTACGAATTCTCCGACGAATTTTGCCGATCCCTTTTTCGCGGCGAAAAGTATCGTCGCAGAATTATTTAACACTGAAAAGAATCGTGAGTTGTCGAAAAATTTGGTCCCATGGTCCCGCGGACGATAAATATACACACATTACAATTTAAGTACTAGCAATTTTCCGAAATGAAATTCAAAATGAGATTCGTAAGATTTATGTTTTTAATCCCTCGCGAAATAATGTTCTACCGTCGCGTGAATATAACACTGCAGTTTATTAAAGAAATAATTTTCTCTATAAGTAGGCGGCGTATTAATGCGAATTATAATATTTGCAATTAAATTACTATATAGCCAGCAAGAAAGGGCAGCTGAATTAAAAATAAACGAAAGTAGTCTCGGGTCACAAAAAGATAGCGCAATAAAAGCGTTTCACGCGAAAGCAGCAATTTGTACCGCAGGTATTGTTGAACGATGAAAAAAAAAACGATGGAACAAAAAACGCATTAAAGTCGTGTGTGCCCAAGCGCGATAAAATATCCGAAATTTCCACATTCGCGACCGTTCCCCGGGGTGAAAGTTTCGAGCGATGTTCCGGCATCAATCGCTAAGCAGCAATAAATACGCTCCTTCCAATTTCCGTAAGGAATTCGCTTTCCGACTTTCGCGATGCCGAGCGCTCACGACACTGCGGATTCATGGATTTCGGATATAGCAGGGGAGCGGCGAATGGCCGTTAGCGCGAACTATAAGAAGCCGAGGAGAGCGGGAGTATGAAACCCGGGAGCGCAGGAAGGCTCAAAGCGCCGGAACTTCTGGGTAAGTGTAGTTTCCGGTACCATTACCGGGACGTACCCGCTCCGTTACCCCCGTCCGTACGTTTCTTCTTCTTCTCCTTCTTATTCTTCTCTCGTGAGTTCGTGACTGGTGCGTCGGTTACTCTCTCGCAAATCTCGGGTTGCCAGATCTTGCGCCAACATCGGCTTCGCTACACAGGCTGCAGAATTTTCCCATTGATACAGTTTATCGGACAAAACGGAGGTCCATCTGAAAGAAGCGGCAATATATCGCGACGTTCAGCCTCTGTCTTTAAAATTGTATCATTATTTCTATTATCATCAAAATCTTCTTCACCAGTCCGACGTTAGCCAGCTAAGAATATTGGCATGCCATTAATGTAGCTCCATTAGTGCATTCCGTTATACGTAGGTAACCATATTATATAATAACCAGTGAAAGATGGGGAAGGGAAAAAGGGCACGATTTGTGGGCGAATAAAGTGGCCTGGGAGGAACAAATTGCCTCAAACGAAATTAGATCGGGTCCGCGTTTTTATTAGAGCGAGTCGAAATAAAAATGAGGTACGTGCGGGGAAAAGGAAGTCGCGAGGCGCGTACACGTCCGCGTCGGACCACCGATGCCGGAGCAACAAACAGTTTCTGGACTGTTTCAAACTGCGCCGGACGGGGAATTTTGTTCCCGCAACCTCCTCTCGCTCGCGTTGCTGCGTTTGGTCGAGCCGCTCTTCATCTATCTAATCAACGACCTCAGGGGCTGGCTTCTCTCTCTCTCTCTCTCTCTTTCTCTCTGTTCAAAAGAGAGATAGAGAGGTACACTCTTAACCATGTACCGCGTAGTACCTCCAAATTCGAGGTACTAATTTCTAAATGAAATTTTCGAGTACAGCTGTAGGAGAACTTTTCCCGTACGTAGCGAGGTCACAATCGATAAAGAGAGGTACCGATTGGAGTACGCACTTATACATTCACGTACTTTTTAGAGTACAGTTTTAGGAGGTAGTTTTTTAGGGGGCTCCCGTATTACTACATAGTCCTCGTCTACAATGTACCTCGTACAACTACCTCTACAATGTCCTCCTATATCTACTGAACTAGCCACCATATCGCGACTCGAACAAGACATCGCAATGTATGGCATCGACGGGTTCTGGACTTCATATCGTTGCTCGAGCAAAGGATTCTTAGACCGTTTTATACGACTGTTATATTATTTACGCAACTAACATGAATATGAATATATTCACAAGCAGTGACATTCGCGGAATATTTCGCGGTGCGTACCGGGAGTTACAGTGCGAAATTTTTTGAATATTTTGGCATTTTATAATCAATTATTTTATGTTTTAAAAACATAAATAATGTGTTAAACTTTCTGTGATTTTTCAAGAAATATCAAAGCAAGGTAAAAGAAATAATCATTACTTTAATTTCGAAGTAAATGTTTGGGAAAAGATAAGATCGGATTGGAAGGAAAAAAGATATCTCCAATCATCTAGTACATTTGTACATTTTGCTTTGATATTTCTTGAAAAATCACAGAAAGTTTAACACACCATTTATGTTTTAAAACATAATATAATTGATTATAAAATGCTAAAATATTCAAAAATTTTCGTACTGTAACTCCCGGCACGCACCGCGAAATATTCTGCGAATGTCACTGCTTGTGAATATATTCATATTCATGTTAGTTGCGTAAATAATATAACAGTCGTATAAAACGGTCTAAGAATCCTTTGCTCGAGCAACGATATGACACGTCCAGACACGTCCGTGTCGATACCGCATAACGTACTTCCTAACTTCGAGGTACCATCTTTCCTTCTATTTTTGAGGGTACTTATGTCCCTCGTAATTACGTAGGGACTTTTTTTCAACATGTACCTCCAATTTTGGCGACACATGCTTAAGAGTGTAGAGAGGAGGAGAGAAAAAGAGAGAGGCAGCTGCTGCAATTTCGTTTCGCTTACATTCGCATTCGGGATTCGGGGCGTGTTCGATCGACATCGGCAACTGCGCTGCGGCCGCCAACACGCCGCCGGAAACGAGATCATCTTATTACTTGAATATTCTTCGCGATACACCCGGCGAATTTTCTACCCCTTTTATCGTTAGCGCGTTTCCCGACAAAGGGAGATCGGAACGAAGAAAGTCTCGGGCGCATCTTCGAGCGGTATTCGAGGAGAAAACCTTACCGCGAGAGAAGCCTTCTCTTTCCGAGTTTATATTTTTCTATTCCAAGCGTAAACGGTGAACTCGTGCTTGATTATCAACAACCGAGAGATTGTTTTATTATTATTAATTATATTTTTATAATATAGATATATTATTATATATAGGGGAGACCGGGGCTAAGCCGACACTATTTTTTCAAAGGCAATTTTTAATATTTAATTAAAATTTTTAGGCAAATTCAATGGTACATATTTAAAGAGTGTTTCTTCAGGTACAAAATTGATTCAGGAAGTTTTGCTGTACGTCGCTTTGTTTTGCCGCCAGGAAAGGAAAAGTGACGCGAAGACAAATTTTCGAATTGAAAAATGCCGGGGCAAACTCGACACCCCGCCGGGGCAAACTCAACACTTTGTCTGATCGACACAATTTGATCTGGAACTTATTTTTTACTGTCTGAAAATGAAAATACATTGTTTATTGTGTATTTAAAAAGTACAAAAATTCGGAATAAAGTAGCTAGAACAATCATTTAAAATAATGAAAACAAAAATTGTTGAACTTTCAATTATCTTCATCTAAACTCATGTCTGAAAAACAATTAATGCAGGTAAACTCGCAATCGGACGTGCGCATACATTTGTCATGAGCCATACGGCTGCATGACAAGCATCGTTTGTTACTGGAAGCCGACGAAACGGCGTGGTGTTGACTTTGCCCCGGACGTCGTTTTTCACTTTTGTCACTTCAAAAACATGAAAATTTTGAAAATATGCAAAAACGATTATCGGATTCATATAGAGCATCAAATTTCCCATCAAAATCACTTACCGGTAGATTCGCAAGAGTAAAGCTCGATGAAAGAGTAGACATTTTCGAGAGATCAGAAAAATTACTTTTCACTATCAAAAACGCTTATGTCGCGTTAAAAATTACACTATAACTCAGAATGTTACCAAATTCCGTTGATAATACTGGCACATAAAGACGCATTTACAGTAGGAAAGGCAAGTTTCTACGATAGATTTAAATTGGCAAAAAGCCTAGTGTCAAGTTTGCCCCGTTGTCGGCTTAGCCCCGGTCTCCCCTATATATTTTTTTATTTTTTATTTTTATACGCAATACTGTGCATTATATGCCGCAGCTTTTTATGAAAAATGTTATGATAAATTCAGGAACTAATGCGTTTTACCTGTTTGATTATTATAAAATGTTTATAAGATTGCCTACCTCCTTTTAGGAATCTTCGTAAAACACTTGTGGGGACTAAGAGCGACCCGTGACAATTTTATTTATGTAAAATGTAGTTAAATAATTGTAGGCCACTTTGCACCATCCTCTGATCTGCTTTCGTACTAGCACGAGATTCGAAATGGAGTATCGAGCATTACGGCATAAGACTTGCTAATGTCGAGCTGAAAGCTCGTTTCGGATTTGAGCGAAACGGAGCCAAAGGGGAGAAGTGGAGGGCACGTATATCCGCCGCATACGTCCCATGGCGCGATACGCTGCGGCCGTCGAAACGCGAAACGCGGCCTGGTCCGCACCCTTTCTCCAAAGGGCGGCCGGCCCTAAGTGGTTATGAGCCAGCAGTTCCCATGCGAAATCCGAGGAGTGAGCTTCAAAGTCTTGTGTTGTAACTTATTAGGCGTAATGCATCTTGCTATTCCTTTCAAATCGAATTCCCGGAGGGAATGTACATGTGCAATTACAATATTCCTACATGCGAATCGTCTCGTGAATATTTATTTTAAAAATCTATTTTGATTGTTCGCAATTTTAATTTCTTTCAAGCCACACTGAAATTAATTTGTAATTTACATTATCAATTTGTTTTTTCACGTTATTTACTCTAATTTATGTAATATAATATTTTGTATAGATCTTTTTTGTAAATGCGGATATGAAAATTTAAATAAAATAGAATATTTAATGAAAATCCTCAAAGAGGGTGGAGAATTTATTTTCATAAAATATAGCCGGAAAAATACGCGAAATAAGCATGTAAAAACGAGCCGCGCATTTACAGGTCGGCAAAATATATACCCTTTAAAGCTCCCGGAATAATTGATATCCGCGAATCGCGCGAAACCCTTTTCAGGGATATAACTAATGTCCAGACTGAGCGTTATAACACGAACGACCGAACACGAACTCAATTTGGAAACGTCCGTGCCCGAGCTTAATTGCTTAGGCGATCACTGAATAACACATGCGTTCCGTCGTTTGGCAACACAATCATGAGGATTAGAGGATAACTCGATACAACTCGCAGAAGCGACATAGAAATTCCCTCGGTGTTTCACCTTAAAACTCGTCGATAATGACACTCTGGAAAATTAACGTTTCGTTTACGACAGCGCGGTATTTGCGAGTGTAGTAAATGCGCGCGGTATGAGCATATCGCGAAGTATTAAACATGATCTGTGTGAAGCTTTGCGAAACAATGTGTCTAGTAACCTCGGTATATCAGAGGATCAACGACCACAGGAGACGCACACAAGCGCGTGTAAATTTCGGGATCTGTAAATTTAAGCGTAAGTAGAGTTCGCAACTCCTATGAATCAAAGAATCTCTGGTTTTAAGTGCCTAACGAATACGTTTCTGTGAATCAGTTATAAATTTAGGGATGCGAAACTTCGAGATTTCCACATATGTAATGATCTTGAGAATCTATGTATTCATAAATTTTCGTCGATCCGAAGATTTACGAATTTCGGAACCCGTATTGAGTTCAAATTTCTGAATTAGGAATAAATTTAGAGAGCAGAGCGCGTGTAGATATATCTCGGAAATCCCAGAGCTTGTAAATCCAAAATCTAGATTACACATCCGAAATTTGGGCAAAGCTAAACAATAGGATTTGGAGATCATGCCAAGATACTGCGGATTCAAATACTTGCATATTAAAGAATATTAACGTCCGAAATAAGTTTATGGATTTGTTAGCGTAAACACCTTGATAAAATATTACATTTTTAGAATTTTAATAATTGAATGGAATTTTGATTCTTCTGTAAGTTTATAAATTATGAATATGCATTTTTAGAATTTTAATATAATTAAATAGAATTTAATTCTTCTGTGAGTCTATGAATTTATGTGCATACATCTATTATATGAACAAAATATAAAGAATTGTCAAAATGTCCAAGAACCTTGAGAGTTTTTTATTTAAAAATTCTAGGAGAATACTCTAACTTTGCCAAAAATTCCTAAAAAGAAAATACATGAATTCAATGTATCTATAAACACGAGACTCACACAAATAAAGTTCTAACGCGCGAATATACATATCCGCGCATTATACACAATTCTCGATGAATCGTACATTATTCCCGCAACGTCCGCGGAAACTGATATCCCTAAGCGCGATCGTGTTCCACTTTAGTACCGTCGCCGTCTCCGGGGGAATTGCCCGCGTTAAGTCTTAACGTCTCGCCGCAAACGAGTCGAGCGCGGCACGTCCGCGTGCCATTTGCTCTTGTCGCGGCAATAACTCGCCGCCGCTGAAATACTTGCGGGAATTTAAAAAAAACACGGAGTACACGGGGCGCCGGTTAACTTCCGCAGAAATTATTAAGCGCCGTCTGTGTTACCAGCACAAGGAGAGTTGTACGCGAAACGTGCTCTCCGAGTGTAACGATCGCGAACGCGCCGACCTCGCGTGATCGCACCGTCTCCCGTTCCTCTCCCGTTCTTCTTTCCTTCTATTTGTCCACCCTCCGATTCGAATGACCCTCCTCTCCAAAGGATATTGCGTCTCTTTGCAAGAGCGTTCTCGCTCATTCGACTCCTCTCGTTTCTGCTCTTTCTATCGAGCTCCTCGATACCGGCGTAAAATGTCCACGCTGTTCTTCCGTGACACGCAAAAAAATGATAGGAATGCGAAAGCAATTTTATGGTAAATATTCCTTGATAATAGATAGTTCGGAAAAATTTCGTTATTAAAATATTTTTTCAGCAAAAACACATGCTCATATTTATTATTTATATATAATAAGAGATCAAATAATAAAAAGGAATGTCCTAATAGTTGAAATTAATTTATAGATATCTCATTGTCTGTCATATCCATATTGTATATAAAATGTCATATCAAAGTATCACATATAAAATAAAAGTCATTATAATTATATAAAGGTCTATAACTCTCCAACAATAAAGAGATACTTGTGTTATCAGTTATGTCTGAAATATTAATACCTTAACTAACTAATACCTTAACCAACTAAACATATTACATATAAATATCTTCGAGCCACTATTATTGTGAAATGGCATTGCGGTGTGTCAGATTGCCGTTCCGTCATCATGTTACACTTGTCGATTTATCTGTACATACGTATCTATTCGAGCAGCTCGCTCGCTATTTACACTGAATCGTTCCCCGATGTTGGTCGGACCGAGCCACCCTCGAACGACCCCTTTCGACGTCGCTTTCTTCATCCTCTTTCCCACTTTTGTACAGAGCGCGCTCTCTCTCTCTTTCCCCCGATCTCTTCGCCACTTACCGACAATTCTCTGCTCCCTCTTCCAACACACATTCGCATAGAGAGGCGAGAGGCCGCTACAGCTTTTGCGCCGAGAACTTCGCCAAAGGCGCAAAAATGAGAGCGCTCACCGCCGGCGAGTCTCGAAGGGGCGAAAAAGGCGAGCGTGCCTGTGAATGAACGATAACGGTTCCCCTTCTTTCTCGATCTGTGAGCCTCCTCTGACAGAGGTGGACCACGTGTGCGAGACTCAATTTGGAGGAACGGGTTTTTCCCTCTCCCTGTAATGAAGGGTCGATGATGACTTAACATCGTCGAGGCGACATTGCTGATCGATTTACCAATCATACATATGTATTAACTTCTCGATCCATCTTACAATTAGTGAGGAATGTTTCTTATTTATTCACGGGATTTTTCCTTTTCCAAGATCTGAATTATAAGTGCATTTTTTTATTTTACATTTTTTATAATATTTGATAGAAAAAAAATTGTTCTGCTTAATTGATGGAGAAAGAATCGTTCTGCTTAATTGGAACCTAGCCCTATTTTTCAAGTAAATCCAGTAGATGAAGACTTCAGTGCACCAAAATGTTGAGTTTATTTTATTACATGACAGCAAAAGTTACATGATGTAATACTACATTTCTATCGTTAGAAATTTCGTGCAACCCGGTAACTCTATTTCAATTTTTAATGAAAAAATGTAGAAAAGAACTCTTTTTCTGCTCCGCGGATTTCATCGTACTCATGCGAGACGCAAAGATAACTTCAGTACACCGGGTATTCGCGGTACTCGCACGAAACGTCAAATCCCGGCGGTACGTCCGTTTAAAGCAGAAACGCGTAACATAGCGTATATACTCATTAGCTCTTTTAATGGCATCCCGTCATATTTCATACAGTTCGCATGTATCCCGCCGTATCCCGAAAGTTCCAAGTCGCTCTCGCAAAAGTTACAAGTCATGTGGGAAAAAAACTCCGCAACGCTAAAATGTTCCACCTTGTTTCCCCCGCCGCATGGCGCATCATAAAAAACATGTCGTTATACCGCCCGAACTTTTAATTCGCCGTTGCCGAATAGGATCGCAACGCGCAGCTATCTGTAGGTACCGTATTTAATCGAACTTGTCTAACTTCACGTAGGTGTAAAAATTTTAATCTGTAATACAACGTTTATTAATTCTAATATATTATAGTTAGATAATACGTAAAGGGGATTTGGATTTTTAAAATGCAGCAGAAAACACCTTAATTGAAACGTTATGTTAAAATTCTCCGAGAAATTATTTTATATTTGCATCGCTTTGTTTTCTCAATATATTGTCGCATAAATATGATTCATGATCAAGGAACGTCGTTACACAGTTACTCGGCTTACCCATCTGTCAATAACATTTTCCAGAAACGAATGAAGCCATGGTGCCCGTGAACTATAATTACCGTTAATGGCTGAATTGATAAATTGTCCAGCAGTATGCGCTCTAGTCACACAAACGTCAATTATTGCAGCAATATAATCACAATAATCAGGGAATATTATGATGAATGGAAAATCTTTGAATTTGCGTGGACGTGTAACGTATTTTAAATCTAACATTCTATTATAAATTTATCACAGTAATATACATGCAAGGCGATATATACGTAAATGTATAAGATAATATAGAAGCGAATTTTTCATTTATGCGGAACCGCCGTTTCGAACCGCATCGACGTGGCGGTTTGCCCCAACGCAAAATAATAGCAACAATTAACGTCCGCATAAACGCTGCGTGCTTGATGATCGACCGACGTCGCGTAATGACACCCTCGGCTCACAACGGTAATATCAGGCGCGCGCTCAGCTCCGGGGCGTGGTGACAAATGATCCACGAGGAGCGGCTCATTTACCACCCGTCTCTCGCAGGGAGCGACGTTATTTTTATTTATTCGCCGCTACACCGTCGGCTCTATCCTCCTTAACTCGCTCGCACCTCGCGCTCGATGGGGTGTCTATACGCGAAGAAGGTACACGAGCCATTTTCCATTCTTTAAACCCTTCGGGAGCCGTGGCGAATGCCGTGGCGTTTCCCCGGGAGACTCTTCGGTGCCAGTTACGCGGGACGGCTTTAATACCGGGGCCGCGAAAAGGGAGTCCCCTTCATCCGACGACTGTACCACCTTACGTGTCACCCTTCTAACTCCATCCTTCTCTTCCCTCTTCCAACCGGCGCCGTCGCTTCTTTCAACCCTTCTTTCGCGCGCTGTCGTGCTCACGGGTCCCATCACTCCCATCGGCACTCGTTAAAGCGCCGGGCACAATGGAGATCGTGTGGAGATGCGGTGGATCGATGACTCTCGCCCGGCCAAAGAAGATGGCCATGCGGCGAGACATGTTTGTTAACGCGCCATTTGAGATAAGGTTCCTTGTTGTTTAATTTCTTGCTTAACTTTGTTAACTCAACTACCGTAGTTAGATTTGATAATGCGGCAACGTTACGAGCTAGGTCCGACCGAAATAATGAAAACGCTTTCGCGTTTCGCGTTAATATGATTAGCAAGTAAGCTCTATTTTTCGTTGCCCGCCTCCGTTATGAATAAGAAAAAGATCGTCTCGCTTGACGGCTTAACGGGGATTTCGAGGTTTCGATGCGTACGACTGTATCAACTGACTTAAATGCAAATCCACGTGGCTTTAAAATGAGAACGAGAGAAGTCCATCAGGTGGCTCACAGCTTTTTTTTCTGCAATTTCCAAGAATAACGGATTATATCGTTTCACTTTTGCCGCTGAAATGAGATTGATGGTTCTCCGCTTATATTCAGACTATTCTCATCTTATCCTTCGACGCGACATCAAGTTCAGCATTAGGGTATCGTTATTGTTCCCTTTCTTTTATCGCTTTCTCGAATAATACATTCAAAATCAACGCAACGTTTAATAACCCTAATACTCGCAGAGCTTAACCGCTTTGCCTCTCCGGTTGTAATGTAAAATGATGATAACGATTGTTTATACGCCCGGCGGCGTGCGGCGCGCTGTCGAAATCCTGCATCAAAGGGTTAAATCCCCTCTTATATCTTCGCTCGAAGTGGCAATTTTCGAGAGAGTGCGCCGCTAGCCAACGATCGCAAGCGGAAAAGCCAATGCGGGGGCTTCATTTCGGAGAGGTACCTACGGCACAAAAATAGCCGGGGTGGTGCACCGCTGACCCTCATTCTCTCGTCGGCGATCGGAATCAAAGCTACAAAAGCTGCAGTGATATATTCGCTGGTCGACCGCAAAGCCGATCCCGGCAAATCATACGTATACCGTATACACAGGCGATCGCGCCGCGTGTGCGATCCGCGTCCGTGTGTGCGTACGCGTATACGTATATACCGTGCGCGGTTCATGTCCAAAGCCACACACGTAGGTACATACGCAGATGTACGAGCACGCAAGAGGAACGTCCCGCATCAGACAACGATGGCATCGCGTTCGTGGCATTACCTTAGTCCCAATTTGCATCGCTGCTCTCAGTCCACAATTATCGATACGTTGTTCGCTTATGTCAATTTCGATTGTTTGCTTATCTATACAAAGAGAGGGGGAGAGAGAGAGAGAGAGAGAGAGAGAGAGAGAGAGAGAGAGAGAGAGAGAGAGAGAGAGAGAGATCCCGCTTTTGATACCTAGCGTAGTGTAATTGGGAATTTGTTATGTATCTTGCGAACGCGGATGCGAACGCGCATAGCAAGATTATTGTTCCTCTCCTCGCGATATATTATAGTATATACCTATAGCGTAACGCAAACTACGTTCATTCTCGTGGAAATTTAATTTCGCGAGAATTTCCTAATCGCATGGAACGTTGTATCGATCGTTTGTCGGCGACAGACTAAAACAAAATTGAAATTTTCGCATCAAGTAGATACCATATTTTTATAAAGTTATCTTTAAATAGGTATCTTCGATCTCTCTTCTTTGGATATTTCGCTTCTTTAAAACAGAGAAAATATTATTGAAACAGACTTACCTGACAATTCCTATCATCGTTTGGAAATTTAAATAAATAGGAAGAAGTGATAAATTTAATGTTTTTTATAAAATAGTAAATTGAGATTTCTGAAAATAATAACGCCGTGCTAATAGATGGAATTGTGATCGGCTTGTATGCGCAAACATAAATACGCTGTTGTGTAAAACAATTCCACGTAAAATGGTTATATTATCGCAATAAAGCAGTTATTATGGTAAGCGATAAATACGCGGTCGAGATTATAGAAAAATATATGTTACGGGCTAGTTATATAATACCGTAGCTCGTGTACACAACACATATTTCAGACAATACATTATGGCATTATGTGTACAAATACAGCATTTTTTAGCTAGAATTTCAAAAGTTAAATTATTAATGTTAAATTTGTTACACAGTAAAAAATTTTGTGTCAATGGAAGTCCACTCTCAATTTTGTGTTAAAATAACTCATTTATCGTGTTATTTTTGACCTTTAGAAATGTTATAAATGTCGATATAACATTTCTAAATGTCAAAAATAACACGATAAATGAGTTATTTTAACACAAAATTGAGAGTGGACTTCCATTGACACAAAATTTTTTACTGTGTAATTAACGTTAAATTATTGATGTTAAATTATTCATCCCGTTTGAATGTTTACAAGTAATGATTAAGAGAAATCAAGGACAATAATTATTTTATAAAACATGTAAGATTATATTGCTTTTCTTCTCACTAATGTGTCTTTTTTATATTTTTTTAAATAAAATATTTCGTGCATGTATAGAAATGATTTTGTTAACGCGAAAATTAAAACTAAAAATTATTAACAATATTGAAAAGAAAATCATTATTTATTATAGTCGAAAGAGCTATGAGATACTCCGAATGACATCTACCATCTTCCAATTCAAGTAAACTCGGTAGATCAAGCAGTTGGGAGACTCCATTGGTAAATTTTAAAGACTAAAATTACAGTGTAAATAATATAAATAATGTAAAGACATTTATTTAACTAACACGATATAAAACAACGGGTAACAAAATAAAAAATTGCGATGTCAATAGACATAATTTTTTAGAATATACAAAAAAGATCGTTTATCGGTACTTCCTGCAGCATGAATAAATAATATTACTATCAGTCGAGAATATTGCGATAGTAGATAAATTTATATAAGTAAAATGTTATAATACTATAATGAATCCGTGCCGCAAGGTTCCGCCATCGATAAACGTGCACCTGCAGTTTCCACGTGCTGGAAAGCGAACCCCCGGCGTTTGAGTCGGTCGAGTTATCTTCGTTTTAATTAATAATAAAAAAGACAGGTTGAATGAAAATTAGAGTACATTCAGCAACTCTATAAACTCTGTACAAGACAGAAGTCGGTCTACCGACCTCGCGCATGCATCTGACAATGAGCTAAAGAGCCGACGTTGCAGCTGCATACGCTGCATTCGCTCGCTAAGATGATTTCCGTAATTTGCCCGTTAGATCGACGAAAGGTTAATTAACCCGAAGTTCCGAACTGGAGTCAGCGAACTCCCCGGGAGATTGGTCGATTTGATACCCTGACATACGACTAATTAATCACGCGCTAATTAACTCTCGAGTGATTAACTGCCTGGGATTTTTTCCGCATGCAGATTTCACCGAGAGAAGAATCAAGTTTATCGCATGCGTTGTATCCTCCCCCTTTTATAAATCACTCGCCTGTATTCCCGCTGCGCGTGGAGATGAACGTGGAGGAGAGTCACGCGTGAATACATTAAAAACGTTTCCTACTGTAGACGCGATCAAACGACGATAAAAACTTTGTTAACGGAAATAAAACTACGACGATAATTGCCACGGCGAATTTTTCACGTGCAACTAGACATAAATTCCTCGCTCGACGGTATCATAATTTCGCGATGTTAAAACTAACTCGTGTAATACGAGAGAACGAGAAGGAATTATTTAACATATATGTTTCTGATAAAATTCCGTTGATAAAAATATTCCAGTTTAACTAAATATTTATTTTAACCTTATAAATGAAATATGTATCCTCGAAGGAATTAACGTGGCGCTAACATGAGAAGCGAAAATTGTAATCAATCTGCTCTTCGTCGCTATAAAATTCACGCGCGCCGTATATAAGTTTTTATGTTTCTGAGGAACGATCAACATGGATGAAATATTTGCCACGGTGACCGTTACGGTATAAAAAGCGCATAAATTATCCTAACGACTTGCGAGCGCGTGAATGTAAATTATTTAAAGACTTAATGAAAGCACCGAGCGAGGAATTAAACTTTCCACGTTGTCATTCGGTGAATGCAATTTCCTTTTTCGGAAGTTGCATCGGCATGCACGGGGGCGATATAAATGGCCCTAGGTGACGCCGATCGATATGTGCAAATATTGGTAAATTGCATGCTTAAACAGTCTGATTTGTTGTCCCATAATTTAAGGTCATTACCAAGCACATAATTATGAAACACGATGGACTTGGGGCGATTAAATTAAGGTTAACGTAATTAAACCCCGTCTGCCATCGCGCCAACTTAATCTCTTGATCACCATGGACTTTCAGAAATAAATTAGATCGTTTATTCTAATTAGAACGCTTCAATAAAATTGTTGATACAATTATCTGCCGTGGAAAACGAGATTTTAATCAAGTTCGTCCACAAAAGGCCTATAATTTTAATTTATAACGCATTACTAAAAATATAAGAGCATTACATACTTAAGAGTAAAAATCATTCGATTTATTACAGCGAATTCGATTGGATGCACTCAGTGCGCACTGGTGCACAGTAAAGCCGTCGTACACAAATAAACGTAAAGTGCATGTTTAAATATAAACGGGTTAAATCACGAAATCCTCAATATTCTTTGCGCTATTTGGTAAAATATGTATTGGACGTTTTAGGAAGAAGAGGCTACTTTTATACATTTGCGCTTTCAATTTTAAAATCGTCAAAAGTTCACACATTGAATTTCATCTTATTTTCGTATCGTTTATAAGCATTATGTTTCCTTCTATTTGAATTTCAAATTACCACAAAAGACGTCTCGCCAAGAATTCCCAGCTGTGAGATCCGCCCGAACATGCGGCAATAACAAGTAGTAGCTGCAATAAAAAAAAGAGAGAGAGAGAGAGAGCGGGAAGGAACAGCCTCTCGAAGTTACTTCTTCGAATAGTAGCGATGAAACATTCTTTTCAGGAGTCGAATACAGAAACGTCGTCGGTCGCGAAAATCCAATAAAGACGGTGCTGGTAAAGCGAGGCAAAGAAAAGATTACCATACCGACGAGAATAATGCACGATGTAACACGATGGCGAATTATAACGGTAGAACGTCGTCACGTTCTTGGAACGTTAAAAAAAAAATATGACTTTTTAAGCTGCGATTTTATGTAAGACTGAGCGGGTCCAACGATTTCTGCCGCCATAATGTCTCTCGCGTGCCATTGATTCAATCTTCAAATAATTTGCACACGTACTAATCAAAAGATGTTTTTACAATAATTTTTTCAACATTATCTTTTTTTACATTGTTTATAAACATAGTGTTTATACATGTAAAGAAATAAAAATCAAAATTTGACTTGAAATATCTTGAGCTATAAGCTATTTCGCTTTGAGTTATCTTTCGTTGGTATTATTCCCTGATTTTATTTATTTTAACTTCTGAAGTATTAATTGTGGCTCGGAAATACGACCGGTCGATATGCCGTACATAAGGCTACCGCGGCGCAATGTCCCTTTATGATTTCCTCCTTCCAGCAGCCACCTATACTACTCTTCCCGGACTCCGCGCTTGAAAAGACAAAACACGCGAGTGCACATTTACGGATTCGATGCGCGGCACGGAGCGCGGAGGCGCGAGCCTAACTTGACAAAGACTGTGGGCGTCGGAAGTGAAATGCAGCGCGATATAATGGTGCGCCAGACAAATGTCGATGTGCGAGCAACAAGTGCCGAGAGGGCCGTCTACTTCTGACAATGAGCAGGAAATCTGGCCGGCTCTCCTGCACAGATACGTGTGCAAGTAGGGAGTGTAGGAGCGCGCCGCGCTGATGGTCACAAAGAGGCATTGCAGTCACAATTAGCGATCACGCAAATTCAGGTCTCGTTCCATTCAGCGACAGCTCTACTCTATATGGAGTCCCCCCTCGACACTCGTACGTATATCGCACGAGCAGGCGACGAGTCGAAAGCGCCGCGAAGCACGAGAGCGCATTGTTGTGTAAGAAACGTAGTGGTGGAGCGCGAATTGAATCAGTCATTCCGAACGAGCCCTGTCTTCACCGAAGTACGTTTTACGTTAGGAGGCGGGAAAGCCGGTAAAATGAAAGATAAAATAATGTTCCGGTAACATAACAGAAGCGATATCCGATGTCTGAAAGACAACGCTGGAACTTTTCATAAAATATTCGTGCAATGCTGTCTATCGATAACAATAAGGAAAGATCACCGAAGCATCAATTCAAAATATTGTACTTGATATTGTACTTGTACAATATTGTACTTGACAAGTACAAAATATTGTACTTGAGTTCAAAATATTGAACTATTACAAATTTGAAACTTTGTAATAATGTAAATAAATTCGGATATGCAATTATTTCTTGCAATTGAAAGAATTATAAAAAGACAAATAATTATATTTCATACACATATGACTAAAAAATACCAGTATTATCTGCTTCATTGATTGATTTTTATTCACGAATGTAATAAGACAATGCGGAATGTTAATTGTTTAATATGTATGTATGCACTTCCGTCGCGAGTATGTAGGTTCTTGTGCGCGTGGAGAGCCGTGTCATGAACGTTATAATTGGTAATTGATAATTGAGGAAATACGCGGCGGATAAGGGAAACAATAGCGCAGCGGCGCGCTTTGCGCGGTATAGGGAAGTAAACGATATATTAATCCTACAAATGTATACGCTTATCTACCTTCTCAATCGCGTTTTTACAGTTTACACGCGATACAGTCATTAAAAGAGAATTCGATATGTATCGCCGCGTCATTATTATACCGCCCGATCTATCGCGTACCCCCGTAACTCTCGTTTTATATTCGTGACAGGTGTAATTTAGAAATCGAACGGGTACTTAGTGCGGACCTCGGGTGCGAAATATCACCCGGGGATCGTAAAAGAAAACGCTATACAACAGCAGCGAAATTCCGCTGGAGCTTACGCGCTATATTTACGCAGACGTGAGCGGCAAGCATAAATAATACGGAAATAATTTTTAATTACGAGACGGCAATAAACATATTCGGAATGAATTAGGTCCCGCGAGTGTAGTAGTACGTTAAGCAGTAAATACCATTTGTTCCCCTCTCGACAATTGAAAAAAATTAATTACTAATTTATGTCAAAGTGTCAGCAGACATAACATTACCGCGCTTATAAAGTGTATAATTATACGCTATTACTCAAGACTGATGTCGACATCGTGATTTACTTGATAAACATACTAATATACTATATGAAGTAGCTACGAGTGTTGTAAATTTAGCGAAGCACTGCATAGAATAACGAATAATTGTTTAATGAGCAACACATTTTTGCACGTCAAGTGATATTAACATCATCATAAAACATGTAATTACGTTACTTTTTGACATGTCACGATAAGTACATCGTAACGATATAGCAAGAATGAGTTATATCTTGTTCCATGAATATAGGTTAAAGGCCTTAATGATAGACGAGTCACGATTGCCAAGTCATAGCTTACCGCGAATAATTAAATTTTCTCAGAGCCATGCGATCTGAATGGATAAATATTTTCTATTATTGAAATTATTATGATCATGAATGTGTGTGAATGAAAAAATAATATATCTATGAATCTTTATTCCTTAATAATATAATTATCTCCAAATTTTAGAGAAATTCAAGAAGATTTTAGAACTTAAGAATTATTGATACACATGAAAATGTGAAAGATCCTTTGATACTTTCTGAAACCTGGAATTTCATCGTCAACGACCTTCTATCCGACATCGATTTTTCACTACTACATGATTAGGCGGGCATCTGATAGGAACAGTTATGATTTGCCGAAAGTCCGTTCCATTCCATTCTGATGATGGTGTCGTTTCGTTCCATTCCGGTGCCAAGGTCGGCGGGATCATTTCGGGCTCGGTGGTCGAATGTTGGTCTCGGTGGTCGAACAGGGAGTCGATTCTGGTCTTCACGGTATCCTTGATTGTCTGCCTGATGTTGTTCAATGTGTTTCCGATATCATTCCAGACAGAACGCTTCCCTCGGAGGCTGCCGGCTTGTGCGGCGCACGTCAAAGCAACGAGCAGCAGGAGCACGCTCGGAAAACGTTGAGGGAAATAAAATCTCATTTCTGTATCTTTCCTTGAAGACGCGGAGAACTGTCACCTTAAACAAACTTTAAACACATTCGGATACGTTATCGTGAGATATTTCCGCTATAGTATTACGTCGAAAAATCTGTCGTCTAACATTTTGTTGTTTATTTACATCCCCTTTTAAACTCTTTAATTTCGAACTCTTGCGAGTCATGAGTTATCGCGACGTTTCAACATTAAAACAACAATCGTCTCTCTTAGTTTATTCTCGAGTTTCCTAATCAAGAGGAATAGCGCGATAGTTGCGGAATACTCTAATGGCTATATACGAACATCTGTAAACACTCTTAGCAGTAGATTGAGTAACCGTGATATGATTAATGTTATCAATTTATTTCGAGCTTCTTAATACATAGGAATAATATGGGTACCCGAGGGTTCTCGAATGTAAAATTCTTTGTGTAATATATAGCAAAGGAAAATATATTACATTATTATATTAAATTAGATTATATTAAATATTATATTAAATTGAAAAATTCTGCATTACAAAAATTTGCTGTCGAAAACTTGGGGAATTTTATACTATAACAAAACAACTGTCGTAATATGCCGTACAACCAGAAATTGCAAACTTGCAACATTTGTAATTATGCTTGGAGGTAACTGCGACAAGAGTGAAATAATAGAAAACGTATAACTGAATAGAAAATGTGTACCCCCGTTTTCTATCTGTTCCGACTGCGTCTGAAAGTGGTGCGCAATCGTGGATAGTAGGTTACGTGCCGCGGAAAACGATGAATGGGTTGTCAGAAATGAGTTGTTCGGATCACGGTGGTGGAAGGTTCTTATCGTGCGGAATGAAGTAAAATACGAGCCTGTTCAGAAACATTTATGTGCACGTGCTCAATAATGTTTCCTCGCCCCTGTCTGCGCCTAGTCACGCGATTGCGCTCTCTCGTCTCGTCTCGCCCGCGGATTCTCTATATATGCAATATAATGCACACCGTGTACTTTCTGTGTATTATAATACAGCCGTCGAACGCGCTGTAATGCGAAACCGAATGTTATTGTGGCATATCGTCCGTCTTCTCGCGAAAACAGATTTTGAGCCGCAAGATATATGTTACGCAATCGATGTTAATACATAAAATTGTGTATTGCCGTGCTTTCTTAACATTTATACTTCTCAGTTAACGCTGTTTCCTTCTTCCAAGTATTAAAAGTATCTAAAATTTCGAATAGCAAAGCATAATCATGTCCAAATATTGCTTAGAATAATAAACAATTTCAGAAATCAGATCAGCGTTAAGTCGAAGCATGGTGTGAAAAATAAATGCAACAAAACTTGACACACGAGCATCATCGAGATAACTTCAAATTTATTCGCATGTTTTCGCAAAGATTACGAAGCGTAATCGGTAATTTTGCATTTTCTGAGAGACTTTATGTTTATTCATTCGTCTCATTTCTGCGTTATTTGGTATCAAGAACCGATCTAAAAGCAATGAATGCTACCGTGAAGAATTTCTCACTTTGCTCCGAGCAGCTTACTTTTTTAATCACGGCGTTACAGTAATGGTAATTACAGCGTCGCGAGATATCGATCAAGGCTTACGTGCCGAGGGTTTTAAAAGGAGAAATCAACACCACAGCAGTTTTTGACATATTTATAGTTGACCTATTCTTGATGTAGTTTCAATTGATAATTAAGTAAATATTTATTTAGAAAATGCTTTAATAAATTTTACATGAGTTTAGTAAATCCAGCTTTAAAAATAAAAACTGCAAAATTTAAAATTTTCTTGAATAAACTATTAAATTTGAATTCGACCCTATCTTATCGCGAATTTGAATTGACGTTTGATATAATTTAAAGATTACTACGCGAGATTGGCAATCTTTTTTTCGCAGACATTGACAAGTAATTAAATTTTCTCTTAGGAGAAATCGATTTGTTAAAGAATTACAACATATAGCGATCCATTATTGCCACTTCTTCGGAGCGGTGAAGGTTCAGTTTCAGCTAAACGAAGGTGTTAGATAAATGAAGATAAGAAAGCTGAAGGAGAGGACTGTACGTCAAACGTACGCGAGAAAGGATTCCCTACCTGGTTACGTTTTTTGCACTTTGTATGCCAACGACGTTTTATATCCTGCCGGTGTCTAGCTGTAAAACCCCGCGTAGTGTCCGCTCACAATGTAATAAACTCACTTCCAGAACGAATAACGAACGTTATTCACGGGGGACGCAGCCGTGGCGAAGGCTTTCTTTGAGCGACGGCGAGACGTAAATGCGAGAGCTTTCTCGACCAAGTCTCGCGTTCGTCTTGTCGACGAAAACGTATCGTTTCTTTTTATTTTTTAACGAACGGGTCAAAGGGGCGTCATTTTATCTAAGCACATGTGAATCTGGAACGCGATAGACGTTATCACATTTTGCTTCCTCGTCTCTCTCTCTCTCTCTCGCGTTTCCCATGCTTGAACCTTGCTTCCATTATCGGTTGGAATTCCTCGTTATTAGTTCGAGTAGTAAATTCCGCTATCTCCTTCTCGACTTTTCACGACAGATACGCGTGTGTAGTAAGACCTGGAATCCCCGCGTAGGCGCTCTTACATGCGCGAGACGCTTTAATCAATCTGGAGTCGCTTTTGCGTAAACGAGGGAATGCCGATAACACTAACTAATAATAACTTTTACGTAAGAACAAATGAGAATATAATTCAATTAATTATTTACTTAATCTCAATCTATTTTAAACCAACTTTTACTACTTTGAGAGGATATTTGAGGATACTTTGAGAGGATTCAGAATTGGATGTTAGTTAACAAAAATCATTGAGTGGAATATATTTTGCTCTAAAAAAGTTGTTCGTGTAAATTGGCTAAAAAATTCGTAGGCGAAGCAGAAATTTGTATACTTTCAATGAATGCGGTTTTTTCCCCTCGTATTCGCAACGTGTGTTTCGTATTAAACGAACTTTCATGCATAAAAAAAATCTGAATTATTTGGTATAGTGGTCAAAGGATTCAGGCCGCTCGTTAAACCGTGTTACTTAACCAACGTGTACGTTTTTATTATTGAATATCTCTCCCGTTTTTGCCAGCCGTAATCTGACGCGACTGCAGGTCTCACGTGTATTACAAAATCCGTGTACACGAACAACACGTACCCGCATATTGAAAAGCAACTAAAGCCGTGCAGGTAACTATATGTCAGTAATAACTGTGTTACACTAACCGTGTGCAACGCGCGTTCGTATATATATACATCGTGTATCGGGTTACACGTGTACCGCACAATTTAAGCTTCCGATATCATTGAAATCCGGGTGAACATTTTTTATCGTACAGATCTTATCAAGTTGAGACCCATAAAGACCGTTCATGAAGTCGTTAAGCGTTACTTAAAATATTACAACGTTGTAAACATGTGCACTCGTGTCACTTATCAAGAGGGGCGATAAAAGTGGCATAGCTGATTACACGCGAAGTAACGAGCTTCAAATATACGACTGCGGAACGTATATAGGGGAAAGATGCCGTGGAAAGAAAATAAATGTTTATAATTCAACTTCAATATGAACCCGATACATCCAACGGACATATTTAATAAGATGTCGCTCAAATATTGTTCATGTTAAAGCAATAACACATATAGTTTCCACTCGTCGTCGGAAGAAGCAGTCGCATCAATGAATATTGCAACGCGATGCGAAGTTCCGCGCTGCGAACGAAGATCCGATAAATAATTCGAGTTCAGTCTTCCGTGGAAGTTTCTTAAGATGTTTTCGCAAACGTCCGTTCGATATGCAAAATATATTCGCGCGTATTATTTTTTTTTCTGCAGGAAACTCGTCATGCGCGATATAAACAACAATTTTTCTTCGCTCTTCGGGCTTGTTTTGCAATTATTTATAGGCCAATAAAAAAATGATATAAAAGAATTATATATAAATTACTTCAATATGACCTTTTTATCGTCAAAGCGAACGGAAACAGAAATCTTGTGCTCGTACCGTTAGATTCGTTTCTCGCAAATTAAAATTTGTAGTTTTGCCACAGCAAATATTGCTTGGAGACTGTGGGCATGCTAAGCGGAGTCTGCTCTTTATGGTCGTCCAACCGCCAGATAATTTCTTATAGCGCGCTCGAGAGCGAGAAATTTAATTGCCCAAGTTTGCTGCTTCACAACTTTTGTATCTTGTACGTTTCAAGTATTGCATCAAAATGTTTCGTTGCGCTCAAAACGGTTGCAGTCGCGACAAGTTTTGCGCGAGTTTTTCCACAGAGCGGTGAAGTAGTTAAAATTTTTGAGTCATTATAGAAACTCTGCCGACGCACTTACCTTTTTATTTCTAATAGCGAATTCAATTGGATGCACTCAGTGCGCACTGGTGCATATTAAAGCCGTTGTACATGCACCGATTTAATCTCTGATCTTTAAAGTAAAATGCAAATATCTCGACTGATAAAACCTCTTCTATGAAAATTGATGATCTTAAATTATCAGAGCATCTCGAAATCTGCTCTGTTTTGATTGATGCATTCTTTAGCAAATATAAAGTCAATCAAAGAAATTTCGAAGAACGTTATTTGTCAGCTATTCCGCAATAAATATCGCAATTTTTGTATAAAATTCCGAGTCTATTTGAATTCAGATGGACCATAATAATTCATTGTTTACTTGTATCTGTTGTGTAGTTGTTCTGGAACTTCTCTTGGGAATATTTTGGGAAGCGTGCTGTCTACAGGCACGTATCAAGATATTTCGGATCTTATCCTGGATGTCTAGGTAATTTTCCGGACATTACCCATGACTTCGATTAACGGCTGGCTTCTGGTATCCGAGTTCAGAATAAAAATAACATCACTCTTTGATTTAAAAGCGGAAAAAAATATGTTACCCGTACAATGTAAAATATTGATTCTTTAAGTTATAAAATGTCGTTGCTCGGTTTCGTCTAAATTTAGCAAAGTTAGTTTGTAGATATGTAACTTATTAATGTTTGAGTTATAAAATATTTAAAGTTTTAATACTGAGATAGAAAAACTTCAGGAATATTATAATTATCATTAGTTTAATAAATTTGATCTTCTTACGCTATTTCCATATGATATCTCCAGCTTGCAGGTCAAAATAAATATCTTTTTATAACAATTAGTAAAATATAAATACAAATTTTACGCGATTTAAAAGACTTACGTTGTAAGACAGTCTACATAATTTTTGTCTGAAAAAAAAGATACAATGAATTATTTTCACGCTGAGGTCATTATCCTTCTCTTATCCGTTCTTTGTCTCATTCATCCGCGAAATTCATATTTGCATTCTGCGCTGGATGACTATTAATAAGTACGATATCGGAAACTGATAGTAATTAGATCGTTGCAGTCAAAGCTAATAATAATGCACGAATTACTATTCATAAGCCGCGCCATGCTTGTAGCATTCAGTTATAGCAATTACGCGTTCAAACGATCGTTTAAAGAGTTGAAAGCCCTCTGAGATATTTACCGTCCCCCGCGGCGGAAAAGCAGGATGCATGAATTGCCTAATTTAACTTCCAAAATTTGCAAGGTAATCACCAATTTAAACTCATATTTTCGGCTTGAGTAATCATATAGTAGCATTTTAGAACCTTGGCGAAATATATACGATACGGAAACGTTGTAAACGTTAATAACGGTTCTAAAGCTGCCCTAAAGTTTTGACAGAACATAATGTCACGTGACACGGCTAATTGCCTCTATACATTTTCACAATGATGAACCGCTATCTCTCATGTAAGTGGAACAGTCTTGCATTAGTCAGACGAAGCCGAGGAACCTGCACCTATGATAAATACAAAGAAGTAGCGTGCACTCATAATTTTCACGCAAACGTTTATTTCTCATATTTTCTCGATCAAATTTTTTCGCTCGAACAATTTTATTTATGGAAAAAATATTATATGTAAAAAATTATCTACCTATTTTTCCTGTACAATTAAGTACACATTTTACGTAGGTATCAAAATTATGTGAACGCATCAAAACGTTTGCATAATTTTCTCTCCTTCAACATCCGTTTCCGCTTTGTAATAGTTCCATAAATTTCCTCCTCTCGACACCTTTCCTGCGCAGCTCCCTCTTTTTATGCCGCCTCTCGTCGTTAGACTATCGGACATCGACCAAAAACACCGCCCTGAATTTGTCCGATGGCCATAGGCTTTCGGGCCCCGGTGGCGTCTCTCGACGTGTTCTCCGAAAGAGGCAAACTAGTTTGCTCACGCTACGGCGACACGATCGCCGGCCAAACACTCCCGCCCACGTTGTCTGGGGAAGCGCTTTTTTACATTTTTGCATATCCATGAGCGTCCCGGCTCGCGCGCGCGGCGAGCTAAGTCCGCAATATCGATAACCCATAATCGTCCTCGCTCGTCGCCGCCGCCGCCGCCGCCGCCGCCTACGGCCGTCGTCGTTGTGGAACGTGCCGACACTAGGCTCGGACATAAGTCTCGCGGCAAATCCAATATCCAAACAGGCATGCACGTGCAACGGGCAATCAGATGCAGCCGCGAGAGTGCATCCGGACATTCGGACGCGTCTCATCGATTTGGCCGGTTGCACGATCGTCCCCAAAGATCTCCCTCTTTCTCTCCCTCTTTCCTCGCCTCTGTCTCTCGCGTGCACGACGACGAGAGCGTGGAGGACGACAGTGGTTCCGACGACGACGACGACGACGACGACGACGACGACGACGATGACGGCGACGGCGACCTGCTGGAGAGTGGCGTTCGCGGGGGGCAATGCCGCTTTGAAAATCGATAAGCGCCTCCGCGTAGAGTCGACCAGTCAGGGGCTTTTCGGTGTATCCGCGCGCCGGAGATCCTGGCGGGGGCGCCCGGTGACCTCGAAACGCCAACACCAGAGGATCCCCGAGCGTAATTTCGCCCCGATGTGTCTATCGATATACTCACCGGCGGTGCCGGAAGTCGCCCACCGTAAAGTTCCGCGCGGAACCGATGTCGATGACAGGATTAACGCTAGGCGATATGCCGCCTACATTCCTGCCGGGGAGGAGCCGAAAAGAGTCTGGGAGAAAACGCGGGGAAATTCACGGAAATAGAAACGCTTCGGCGAAGTTCCCGTTTCAGTGATATTCTTGGACCGTGGAATTAAATAACTGTTTTATTCAGGGCATACCGGCAAAATTTAGAAAACGAAAATCACCTTTTGTAAAATGCACCAAAAATGTATTCAGGATGTATATATATATATTTTTTTTTAAATTTATCGTTTGTGCTGACCCATTAATACATCAAATGTGGATCAGTATCAAATGTCTGTATCGGTAATATTATTAGTAACAAAATACGTGCCTACATGCAATTGTAACATTTATCATAGATATATCTGTAATATTTTTCATAGAGAATCTACCCTTTAATATATATCCTGTATAGTTATAATCTGTGTCGCGTAGCATATAGGTACGTACAAAAACACATTAATAATCCACGCCCGCTATTAATAAATCCATGCCGATCAATTTAATTTCCGCAGTGCGATAATTATAATTCAAATATCCGTTCAAAGTTGTATATCTGCGTTTGTGGTGGTTCAAGAAATATCCAGGCGGGACGGGATCAGTTTGCCGATATCCCCGATGGATTCTATAAATTCCTGGCATACTTCTCCGGAAAGCGGGAGCAACCCTGGGATCGACCGACCGAACGCCCGATATAATAGCGCGCTCTGGTTACGCGCGGTAAGTCCCGAGAAGAAAAGAAACGCGAATTCGATGGTGAGAGAGGGACGAAGGGTAGAGGCGAGAAGGAGAGAGAGAGAGAGAAGAGAGAGGAAGAAGAGAGGGATATGCTCCAAGATTTTCCAACCCTCGATCCCTCTCCCTTTTGTGCAATCGAGCGCCGCCGCTTGCATACAAAGGGAAGGGAAATTGAGGAGAGAGCGGCTTCGAGGTCGCGCTCTACGACATTGCGCCCTTATCCGGCTTACGATTCCGGACGCTTCTCGCAAGAACGGGCTCGCTCCTCCTGCTGAAGGAGCGCAGCCCACCCCCTTTAAGGCAAATAGGTCAATTCGCCGTAATTCGAGCCGGCTCGCGCGGGATTCCTTCATGACTGAAGGAGAGAGAGAGAGACAGAGAGAGAAGCGGAGAAGCGTCTTCGAGATGTCCCTTTCCCTTCGTGCTTCCTGCCTTGCTCATTCCTCTCTTGTCCCGACTCACGCCAGCAACGGCGTTCGAATGCGCAAACGTCCTGACGAGGACGAGGACGAGGACGACGAGGACGACGACGACGATGATGGCTGCGAGCGAGCGTGCGAGCGAACGGAGGCGCACGAGGGAGTCTCGTCCCCCGTGTCCGGACGCGTCGATGCGGCGGCCGAACAAGCGCGAACGTAGCGAGCGAGCTGAGCGGGACGCGCAGGAGGAACGAATACGAAATAGATCGCGCGCGCGAGAGAGGATGAAGAAAGAGGGACAGGGGGGGGAGAGAGAGAAGGTGAGACAGACAGAGAGAGGACGGAGAGTACGCGCACGCGGAAGGCAGAGAGGAAGGACACACCTGGCGCGTGCGCCACGATACCCGTTGGGGGTGAAAGAGAGACCGCCGAGGATCGCCAGCGTGCGCGGGAAAGAGAAAAGGATTGCGCGAGAGAAGGGGTGCGGGGGGTGTGGACGCGCGCGCGAGGAGGGACGTATACAGTCGCCTCGTAGGGCAGTCGTTCCTCCTTCGTCGTTCCTTCGCCGCCGTGCGCTTTTATAACGAAATTATTCCGTGATCGGGGAAAAAAGAAATCAGAACAGGTGGAAGTGGAGGAATAACGGAGGAAGCGGTGAGAATATCGAGGGAATAAAAGGACAAGGGAGTATCCGCGCGGGAAGTTCTCGGACGCCGGGCGCCGCGAACCTGCCGCGACGCGCACGGCGGCATCGTCCTCCGGCGGCATCGTCCTCGTAGGGGACACCGGCCTGCGTGGCGCGCGTCGTCGTGGCCGCGGTCGACGGCAAAATCGGTGGAAGAAGTGGTGCGCCGGCGGAGAAGGAGGAGGAGGAGGAAAGGAAGACGTCCTTTTCGTCGTCCACGGTCAGTATCCCCTAGCGGCCTTAAGGGGGAAACAAGAGGCGTACCGTAACACAGGGGGGGCTCGCTCTTTCTCTCTCTCTCTTTCTTTCTCCAGGGGATACCTAGAGTTTCTCTCGCCGGCTTCGCGCGCGCGAGATCGACTCGTCGACGACCGAGACCGGGAAGCGTCAGGACGGCCACGGGGAAACATCGCTCCCGCGATCGCCGCTTATTGATTTCCGCAGGGGAGACGCCGCGCGCGTTCCCCATTTCGCGTTCTCGTCACGCGAATTTTCGGCCGCACCGTTCGTTCGTCGCCGCGTCGCGGCGTTTCGCGTCGCGGACCCTGCGATCGATTCGCGCGCGCTCCTGCCCCCGTCGCACCTGCGTGTACCTACTCTCTTTCTCTATCTTCCTCTTCCTCTATCTCTCTCTTTCTCTTTCTCTCTTTCCCTCTACCTCTCAATCATCCTCGATCAGTAGCCGTAGCTCGCTTCCGTGTCAAATGTGTTGAAGACGGTTTTAGTTACCGTTGACAGGATAACGTCAGGATGTGTCTTGGTCGCGTGACTGTGCACGGCGTCGCGGAGGCGATATGAGAAGGCAAAATGATCCAGGTATGAGATAACGGGCAATTGAAGCATGAAGGTATAAGTAGAAGTCATCAAGTAGAAACGGGGGTACGAGGAAATGGGAAATAGAGAGAGACGTGTGGGGGGGGGGGGGAACGCGGTGTGCGAGAATACAGCGTGTATAAAGCAGAAGCCGATTAAGGTATGAAGGAATTGCGATTTACGAGAGGGAAGCAATCGAAGCGGAAACCGATCGAGAGATGTGTGCGAGAGAGAGAGAGAAAGAGAGAGAGACGATCGATATCCCCGGTGAGAAAGGTAGGACCGTTGCTGCCACGCTCTTCTCTCTGTGCGAACGAGACACCCACGTCGTCGAGATTACCACCGTGTTGTCTGGGATTCGGAACGCGCGGATGGAATGTTTGTTGCTCAGGATGGAGAAGCTCGCCGGCGCGGTGGGTACCGTCGTTCGATTAATCGATTAGCGGTGATAACAATTTGAGTTTGGCTATTCGCTCGGCCTGGAAACGCCGAAGCAACAAGAGACGAATGCTTGCGCTCTGGTTAATACGGTAAATCGATCAAGATTCCTCTACGCGCGTCGTTTCCCCGTAGGTCCGTCGGACCTTCACGAAATATCGAGTTGATCCCTTTCGAGTCACCGAATAAAATCCAACGAGGCTGAATGCGTAACAAGTGTCGTTTAATTAATTCGAACGATAGAGCGATAATTGGATATTCTTTATGCACGAGTAAAGTGAATAATTAAATTGACCAAATTAGATTAAATGATATCATAGCATAATATTTTTCTGATTATGAACGTGATATCTTACAAAGAAATTATACATCTATAATTGATTTTCAAAATAAAAGGTTTACACACAAAATTAATTATACAATGTAATGATAAGTATAATTGTCATTGTTTTCAATAGTTACTGCCGAAAATGATATAGATAGGTTTTGTAAAATTGCATTTTCGTCAAAATTTGAGTAATCAATTTTGTATTTTATTATTAGTATCAGTCGTATAATATATACAATGTTTTAGAAAAAACTAAGTTGTAACCAAAAAATCTACTTTTCCAAATGTTACTGACATTTCTCTAAATTCTGAATTATTTATCTGATAGAAATAAATATGATGATAACAAATTTAAAAAAATGTCATAGCATCAAATGACATGATGCTATGACATTTGAAAAATGTCATAACATTGTGTCATAATATCAAATTGCCAGTTTTAAAGCGTATCACTTTAAAAATTTAAATGATCGGCCGTTGAGATAAAAAAGAGCGTCAAATAATGGCGGTGATTAGAGAGAGCCGGTTTTATCGATGCAAGGATTGCTTTTAACCCAGACTAGTTTAATTCCCTTTCTCTATTTATATCATGGATGATTATAATATACCATAATATAGATAGGATATTATACAATATTTTTAACCGAGCAAAAGGATCAGTTTATTGTTAATTATAATTTTAACTAATCCAATTGGTGTAAACGAACGGCTGCTATTTTCTCGTTGCACTCGTGTCTCCTGAATTTACTCCCGACGAGAACCATGAGAATTCAACAGTGAGCACAAACTTCTGGCGTTTTGGGAGAAAGTCCGTTTGTATCGGTCGATAGGCGACTAAAGCAGGATGAAGTGGCTACGTGCGAAGCACGATCGATGGGCGCGAAGGCTTGAGATATTTCAGCGGCGAGTTTCGATGCGCGATAAAAGTATCTATCTCGAAGACACATCGGCGAAGTCAAGGCGAGAGAGAGAGAGAGAGAGAGAGAGAGAGAGAGAGAGAGAGAGAGAGAGATATGGAGGGAGGGATAGAAGGAGATGAGATAGGGAAGAAGAGAGAAAAAGAGAGAAAGTAGCGCGGCTGACGCGGCGACGACGAAGAGTGGCCACCCTTTGAAATTCACGAGCGCACGGAGAGCACGTACTCTCTCTTTCTCTCTCTTTTCCCCTGTCTATCTCTCTCTTTCTCTCCGGCAGGACTCTTCTTTTTCTTCTCTTTTTTTTCTTCTTCGCGTGAACGGACGTGTGGAGATCCGATCGATCGATCGAAGCGAGCCGCGCACTCGAGTTTTCCCTGACCTAAGAATACACCGGCTCGAGTGCCGTGGAGGAACCCGGGGTGGAGTGGACTCCAGAATGGACCAGAGTGGGGGATCGAACGAGAAGAGAACCCCGCCCCCGTTTAAACGACGCCGGACAACGATGACTGCGGATTTTGTCTCTTCTTTCTTGCTCGCATTTGCTCGGACTTGCGCCTCACTCGGTACTTTCTTTGTCGCTCGCGTTCCACGAGAATATCGCGATTAGCATTGCAAGAAAGAGAAAAAGAGAGAAAGAGCTTTTCCCTTACTGAAGACAACGGATGACCGATCTGGTTTCGAACTCGTTGTAACGGCACGCCGATACGCGAGAATTCGCACGAACGACGATCGCCCGGCGAGTGTTATCGTGCCGCGCGATAACCCTCTCGTGCGGAACGAGCGTCGGAGATGCAAATTCGATGTCGATGTTCGTCGGCGACGGAGTTGTCGCGTTGCGTGACGCCGAGCGATTATAGATTAGAACCCGACGACGGCAGTTCGCGGATTTTCTTCTTCTTTTTTTCTTCCTTTTTTGGAGAGCGAGGGGAGGGGGCGACGCAGTTGACGGATCAATTACGTTATCGTGGATCGTCAAGTTTCTCTCCCTCGAAAGTTACCGGGTTCGTCGGGGTCTCTCGTGGGTGGTTCGCAGGCTGTTGAAGTTACCCGAGAGGGCGAAAGTCGCGACCTCCGCGGGCCTCGGAGAGGCACGTGAGAGGGTGCGCGACACGCGAGCACTTTCGTGCCTAGCCAGTGAATCAACTGGTTCTCCTTTTCTCCGTGTCGCAGAAACGAGCCGAATGATGTTCAATTGACGAAGACCGCGCAGCGCTAGGAATGGCCCCCTTCAGTTCCGTCTTCCTGGGTGTCTGGGGAGTGTTTGTTGTCATTTTGATAAAAGGTTCGTATGTCCAGCGCTGCTATGCGCTCTCTAATATTTTTCAACACGTAATCTTACCCCAAAATATAAAAAAATCTTGAAAGTTTCACAATCCTATATCGACTTTTCACAATATTATTTTTAATGCCTGCCGTAAAAATATCTTCTCTTTTTATCTGAAACAGTATATTAAAATAAAACAAATGTGTATAAAATCCGATGTATAAAATGTTATTTAATTTAGCTGATATTGTATTTTAATTCTGTTACATTCATATGCACCTAATTAAATTTTACGCCATTATTATTAAATGTTCGCAGTAAGAAATTCGAGCGATTAAAAACTTATCGCTTCATGGAATTGGATCATATTTCGATGAATGAGTAATGTCCGTGCTATTAGAAGCGATTATGAAGTCCGACATATTTACTTAATGCGATTCGATTTGCACAAAGAGTTCTTTGTCCCTTCCCTCGGCACGATACAATGCATTTGTGCAGCTCTCATAAAGTTATGCTGTATTATCGGATTTCTCATGGAGATTATATCGCTCGTTAATAACAAAACATTTGCAGAATCGACACCCGTTAGCTGGGAGGAATGGTGGACGTACGACGGCATCTCCGGTAAGCCATCCGAATCCGGTTGTTCTTAAATTTCTCTCTCGACGTCGTTTTTTTTTTGTCGACAATATTCCCTCTGTTATTTTAAATATATCTCCTTAAAAAATCCCTCAATCGCAAAGGTCCTGCCTTCTGGGGTCTCATCAACCCGGAATGGTGGCTCTGTAACAAAGGTCGAAGACAATCACCGGTCAATCTCGAGCCTACCCAACTGCTTTTCGACCCGAATTTACAACCGCTTCATCTCGACAAGCACAGAATCAACGGCGTACTGGCGAACACCGGCCACAGCGTCGTATTCGCCGTGGAGAACGACACCCGCCATCCCGTCAACATTTCCGGCGGTCCGCTCAGTTATCGTTATCAGTTTCACGAGATTCATTTGCACTTCGGCGCGGACGATCGCATCGGCAGCGAGCACACCGTCGACGGACACGCATTTCCCGCCGAGGTACGGAAACGAATGGAGACAACAAACCTAAACAAAATATTTTTAAAAAAAGTACCGACATTCCTCGCGATCTTTTCAGTTTCCAACTTCAAAGCTTTTGTTTGTAGAAAATCAGGAATTTAATCCAAATTACATTCTCATTGATGCGTTAAGTAAAAGGATAGTACTGTTTTGTTGAAAAGACAAGAAAGTTCTTTAATCTTAAGTCTCTAAATACGTTTCAAAGCCCCTTTTGTTCTCGCAGCTTCAGATATTCGGCTTCAACTCGCAGCTCTACAACAACTTTTCGGACGCCCTGCACAAGGCGCAGGGAATCGTGGCGGTATCGCTCCTTTTGCAGGTACATGCCCAATCTCTCCCGTAGATGCCCTTATCACACGTCGAATAAAGATCGGAATGAGCGACACGTCATAGAGGCCGTCTCGATTTTTTTTTTTTTTTTCAGTTGGGCGACCTCTCGAACCCGGAGCTGAGAACGTTCACGCAGCAGCTGGATAAAATCAAATACGGAGGTGAGAGATTCGATAACGTAACGAATTCTGGGGTAACAGTGCGACGCGGGGGAGTAGCGATCAATTTAGCGAAAACGATAATCTAGTTTTAGCTGGCGAATTTTAGCCGCGCGAGTTTAAAAATTCTCAGAGAGTTCCCATATCAGTCAAGATTAGCATATCGAATGAATTAACGCGGGATTATATTTCCTTTCATAACGACGGACGAATATATTTATAAAATATCATTTTTCGCACTGATACCGAACAGCGATGTATTTAATTTAAATAACATTTTAACGAGGAATTATTCTCCGCAAATTAATAATTAATAAAGACTGAAACACACACACACACGCACACATATGTATGCGTGTGTGTCCTTGCTTCTTCTTTCTTCTTAAAAAATTTATGTCTTGATATAAAAATACAATTTGAATGAAAAAGTTGCAAGATTGATGTACCTTCGAAAGTTTGATGGCGGCATGCGTTATAACTTTCTAAAAACTTCGCGCGAGGTATTGTCGCCAACTTTTTCGAGGGAAGATAAATCGATAATTACCATCATTCTTTAAGGGAGCGCGAGTGTTCCTTGACGTATGCAAATACGATCGAGCGGTATGCGCGATAACTTTAGCGATATACGTAACAATATACGTATCAGCTGTGTGTACCGCGGGCGTCGGGCGGCAATCGGGCAGTATAACACGCGTACAACATCGCACGTGTATGCATACGTGTACGTGAACCGAGTTGACGTTATCGATCGTATGAATTGCACAGGGCAGGCCATGGAAATTAAACGTTTCGGGGTGCGCGAACTTCTGCCGGACACGAAGCATTACATGACGTACGACGGCTCCACCACGATGCCGGCGTGTCACGAGACCACCACATGGATCATCCTCAACAAGCCTATATATATCACCAAGCAGCAGGCAAGTATCGCCGTTGCCGGCTTTTATATAAAATGCATCCACACGCCTTCCTCCCCCCGCCCCTCCCGCACTCGAGCGCGTTCGCGCGCGCGACGTGAAGTACGGCGGCCCCCCCCCCCCCCACTCAATTATGCAATTCCGATCATTAAGAAGGACAGAGTCTTTGAAACATCGGAGGAACGCCGTGCTTCGCGAGTAGCTGAAGTAAGTTGCGAAATAAGGGTGGAAATGAGGCACTTACTAAGCTCGTATCTTGGAGCAATGCTATCATAAATCACACTCGACGGGTTTTACGGGAATCTCTAAGAAAAAAGCTGTATTTTATATTTACTCGTTTGTTCTGTCAAGCGTAAAATTGAAGGAGAGACATTTTGACTTTAAGAATAATGAATGAATCATTTATGTCATAACAATAATGGAAATGTATAAAATCTAATTATTTGCGATAATCTTGTTTTAATAATGCATAAAATATGCATATTGGCGAATACATAATTAATTCATCGAGTTGCTACTTGTTTTTCTCAAGTTAATAAAGTAGGTGACTTTATTAATAGAATTGAGTTTTATGAGAGATCTTATAAAAATAGCTTCGCGTGGTAAACGGTAAATGTTTGTTTATGTTGTATAACTTGAGCAACTTTCCAGTCATATAATAATATTTGTGTTGATCGATCATGTATTTAAATTAGCTGTCCCATCAGACTTGCAAATATTGCTATTATTGATATTGATCGCATTCGGCGAGGCAATAAAATCACTTGCACCTCATACCATGTTATTCACTAACGAATATTGATTTGGATTAAGGTAATTTTTATTTTTATCTTTTAAGCATAATATTTATATGATGGCCAAGCTTACTTGTGATCATAAATACAAAAAAAAAACAAATGTATAGTTAAATACAATTTTTTTATATAAATAAAATTATATTTTATTTATTTCAAAATATTATTTTAAATTATTTAACAGTATTTTTTTCTCTTTGCTCATTTTATACCCCAAATCCACTGTAAAAAAAACAATAACGAAAATATTAAACTCTGTTATTTATATTACGTTTTATTTTATAATTCTTGCATTTTCATAATTATTACAGCTGCACGCTCTGAGACAATTAATGCAAGGGGACGAAAAGCAGCCAAATGCACCACTTGCGAATAACTTTAGACCACCACAACCCCTTCATCATCGTCCCGTTCGGACAAACATTGATTTCAATGTTCAGGTGCGTCATAATAGCACAACATGTATCTTCTCTATTAGAAGAATAATCGCGCTAATTTTTATACCATGTGTTTAGGGTCCGAAGAATTGTCCGACGATGAACAGGGACATATATTACAAAGGTATTAAACAAAATTAATCGCAGACTCTTAGACAGACATAAATAATAGAGTTAATATCTATATACCACATTCCAATCGTCGCAAAATTTTTAAAAATCGCCCACAATTTTTTTTATCTTTAATTATGAAAAATTTTACTGGATTATCAATATAATCTTTTTGCTTAGGAACTGGCACAACTTATAAAAAAGCACATTTTTTCTCTGATTGCATTAAAATCTTATTATCTGCCTTTTCAGCCAATAGCTGGAAATAATACCCAGCACTGCCGTGAAATCGACATTCGCAGTAACTACGCTTCTCCCCGGAACGAGCTGGAACTTCGCTGTAAGGAAAAAAATTGACATATCAATTACAGGCGGGTGACGCCGGGTCACAAAAAAAAATTTACAGCAGATAGAATGCGCGAAGAAGACCGACGACGCCACAGTTGAGGTCGAGATTAAAAAAAAAATGCTTCGTTGTACTTATTAGACGTGAATTGCCAAGTATGTTTCCAGTTAAATCAGAAGAAGAAAAACCAAATATACCTATAGATCACAAGTTAGACGAGATAAGCTAATCGTAAGATCTATTATTATATATATATCGGTAAACTATCGAAAAAAAGCTATGACTATCGTGGCCTGCGCGAGGAGTTGAGAGATGCAATTATATGTATAAAAATTCACGCGCAACGGAGAGCGCTATCGCGAGCAAAAGTTTATACTATATTCTTGTAATAAAAGCTTGAAAAAAATGCAGAAAACGAGATGTTTCCCGGCGCCTTTGCTTGATTCTTTCTTCACCAACCAATTAGCCGTTCTTATTCTGTGAAGGAATCGATTCTTTTCATCCTCATCGCGCGCCGCGCGCTAAATCTGTTGTCTAAAAACAATGGCTATTCATCGATATCCTGGAAATGTTTTGTAATAGAAGCTCGGAAGCGCGGAACAAGTCGCACTTTGACTAGCGCGATTGAGTTCCTCTATCACCTCCTAACTAGTCCATTTCCTATTCTGCCATCATCGACTCTCCTTACTCCTCTCATGGATTTTGTTACCTAAACAATAGCTGTCTATTTATCTAGTTTCGATATTGTTGATAACTACGAAGCTATCCGCAAAGTAGTGATGCTACTGATAGGTCAGACCGAAGTCAAAGTTTGCAGGGACCTGAACTCGTGAGTGCGCCTAGTCGATAACGCAGAATCCGCGGGCAGAACCCGGTTAATCCTAGCTCGACGTTCAAAACGTAGCCTTAATGTCGCGGCGGTTCCGAAGGGAAAATCGATCTCTCCCTTGAACGAAGTAGCTGCGCCTGCACCAGTCAGACCATTATCAGTTTCCAGCGGATTCCGCGCTGTCGCGCCTCCATCGCCTCTGTCGTCCTTACTGCGACCGATTCCGCTGAGGTACGTGAAGTAATCTTGGCGGAATCCTTGCCCTCGCGTGAGATCAAGGCGCAATGAAGGGTCTCAAAGAATGTTGAAGGGGCAAGTTGGAAGGGGCTTGAATATAGGGGAGGGAGGATATTACTATCATTGAACCGCTACCCAAAATTCGACGGTGCTGCCCGCAAACGGTTATGCGACTAGGAAACCGGAAAGGGTGAATGGCACACAACGGGGGTGCACTGAGAGGGCAAGAGAGAGAGAGAAAGAGAGAGAGAGAGAGAGAGAGAGAGAGAGAGAGAGAGAGAGAGAGAGAGAGAGAGAGAGAGAGAGAGAGAGAGGGACGCAAAGTGGGAAGGTTCGTGGAGGGGAAAAGGGTGAACGCAGGGGTGGAGGGTGGAGAACGGAGGGCGCAGAGGAGAGGGCGCCGCGTGCGCGAGAGAGGGACGGGTACGCGGATACAGATCCGTCGTGTCGGTGGCCGCTGCGGCAAATCTGCGGCTCTCCGCGGCTGATCGTCGAAAGACGGGGAAAGCGAGTGATCGAACCGGGATCAGGGCACCCGGCCTGGATTTGGGTGCCGGCCGCGCTTCTCGCGATCGTCCGATCGGTGTCGCCCGAAGTGTCTCTCGAGCAGACCCAAGACTCCGTTCCCTCCCGGATGCCGAGGGATGATGAGGTGCTCCGATGATGGAGCGATCTCCGCGCGATCTCTGTCACGTCCCTCGCGCAGTCCCTCGGCAGAGATCGAATTTGATCAGAGCGACTTGTGCGGACGCCCGTTGTCGCCGCGGCTCCGCCGGCACGGAGATTAATTGATCGGAGCGAAGAGAGGAAAGCGCGTTGGAGGACATCGATGTCAGTCGACGACCTCGTGGCGCAGGTGGGGGATGCCCTCCCGTGAGAGCGAATACGGAGAAGTTCACGGCGGAGGATACGCGCGTGGTGAGGAGAAACGTCGTCGAGTGCGTGCAGCGACGTCGGAACGCATCGCCATTTGTTTCGGAGGAGGAAAGAAGCGATAGAGCGTTCGCTCCTCCGTCTCCCACGGGAGTTCCGACGCCGAGGACAGTCGCGTCCGCGAAGATCGCTCGTCGTTCCCGATTGATCTCTCGGCGCGCGATCGCGGCGTTCGTCGTCAATCGGCGAAGTTTACGAGAAATCGCTGGACCGAGAAGCGGAAAGCTGCGGGAATAAGAACGGCTGCGCGACATGGAGTCGATGGAATTTCGAGGGTGTGAGAACACAGTGTACGCTCGTCTTTAAGGTCGGTGGGAGGCTGTAAGCGGTCCCGTGATTGGTTAAACGCGTCCGCGGGAATCTTTTTCGCCCTGTTACATGCGCTAATTCGCGTTTCACGAGGCGAGTTTACGTGCCTGAGGTAAACTGATGAGGGCCTGCGGTTGATGGCCGACCGACATCGCGTTCGTCAGGTCAGCCGAAGATCGGGCCGACACCGTGGGAGAAAGGGGGACAGGCGGAGGAGGGGGCCGAGGGGGGATCAGTCCACCCCCTCCCCCCCAGTTGATCGGCCCGAAGCTCGGCAATCGCGATCGACGTCGCTTAATTCGCGCCGTGACGATCTTTACGAGCTAGATGGACTCTGGTAAACTGAAACTATACCGCCACTGCCCGCCGCCAATTCGACGGGAAACTTTCGCCCAACTCAATTACGCCGCAGCCGTGTCATATTCCGCGCCTGCGAAAGCCAGCGGAAAGGTGACACCGACTTACTCTTTCGCCGTAACTAGGCTGCAGGCTCGTGTTCCATGAAAGGGCCAATCGTGATACTACGGACGCTTCTTCGCGATTAATTTATGATAAGTGTAGTAAGCCGCCTGGTGTGGATTACGACGCGCGCCGACGGAGAGGTGGACGGGGTGAAGGGGGGGAGAGAGGGTTGTTAGTAGCCCCGTTAGCGGATTCAGCAATTAATATGGCGAGACAGGCATATTCCCGTCGTTGATTAATATGCTGACCGCATAGAGAGGAGCACCGAGGCGGGATTTAAAATTCATATCGCTCGCATAATCGATAGCTTGTCACGCGCGCTCTCTTTCTGATTTCAACTCCGCTTATGTGAGCGGCATATTAAATAAACAGCGTCGTGCGATCGTCGCGGGAGACTCGTCCCGGTGTACCTCCCCACGCGAGTAAGTGTTCCACCGATTCCGGCGATAACGTTAAAAATAGGATTTATATAAGACTCGTATAATCTTCTTCCAGATTAAGTCGCGGCGGCAGTTATAAAGGAGAGTGGCTGGCTGGCTGGCTGGCTTAAGAACCGCGCGCGCGCTTATGGCGCTCACTTAATCAGGATGAGATCTGAGAATTCGCTGACAATGCTGCTGGTGCGACGGAACCCGGCGAACTGGTCTGCGAAATGAATACTCCTGAGGGAAACAATGGAAGCGTCCACGCGAGCATGACGGCCTCATTCGGTGTCGCGGACGGCACGCTTAGACGGCCAGAAACGAGACCCTCCAGTAAGACTGAGAAACTTTATGCCCGTAATTCTGTTTTCTCTTTTTTGTTCCACTTGCGCGACATTGCCCGACGTTTCCATACATTCCGGAATCATCCGTTTTAAACAGCTACGAACTTTCGTGCAAAAATATTAAACTCTTGTATATAAAATTTGTCTCGGATATGAAATTACAGATTCGCTAGGAATCGAGGGCCGTGATGAACGATCGTTTCGTATTAGCTCTTTCCCGGCTCGAAACGATTCTTCTCTAATCTGTCGCGAGCTATCTGTTATTCCAGCAATGTAATATTTCTCCTTTTATGCGCGACATCTTTTGTACGCCGACGTTCTATTCTTCCGCCTATATTAAATTCCTATTTTCCGGTAGTGATAGCAGTTCGCACTCGCCTCCTTCTTTCGTTCAAACTCGTCTAACGGTGATCAACGACGATAAATTCGAGCGCGAATCTTTGATGAGATGTCGCGACAACCACAAAGTATCGGGTATACAAATAATCGATCACGAAGCAGTACGCTGATACGAAGTCTTTGTTTCGCAGGTCGTCAGTGAAACGAAGAAGTGTCGTCGTCATCGTCATCGTCGTCGTCGTCGCTCTGTTGCGGTGGAGCCAGCTGCCTGTTCTCGCCTCGAGGCGAGAAGAGGATCGGACGGGATCAGCAGATATCGGGTAGACACCGATAAAAGGACGGTGTTATGTTAGTGACAAGGCCTCACCCTCTAGGAGGGCGCATACTACTCGCCCTCTTCCTTTTAACGGGGTGTTTCGCCTTGCTGTCACGGGCGGCCGCCTTCCCGGACTGGACCGACTGTCCCGCGGTGTGCCGATGCAAGTGGACCTCCGGAAAGAAGTCCGCTCTGTGCCCGGACGCCGGCCTGACGTCGCTGCCGGCATCCCTCGACCCGGACATGCAAGTGCTCGACCTATCCGGCAACAGGATACCCGCTCTGCAGGCGGAGATATTCAAGCTAGCCGGCCTGGTGAATCTGCAGCGGGTGTTTCTGCGTAACGCCGGCATCCACAGTATCCACGCGGACTCTTTCAAAGACATGAGGATACTCATCGAGATCGATCTGTCGGACAATCACGTAACGGTCCTGGAGCCGAATACATTCCTCGGGAACGAGCGCCTGCGCGTTCTTATACTTAGCGGGAATCCGCTCGGTACTTTGCGTAATCTACAGTTTCCTATGCTGCAACATCTGCGGAATCTGGAGCTGCAGCGGTGCTCTTTAACCGAGGTACACGGACAGGCTTTCGCCCAGCTAGCCGGTTTGGAATTCTTAAAGTTGGACACTAACAAACTAGAGTATTTGGAAGCCTCGGTGATATCCGGCTTGTCTC
Source organism: Temnothorax nylanderi (assembly GCF_030848795.1). Taxonomy (NCBI): domain Eukaryota; kingdom Metazoa; phylum Arthropoda; class Insecta; order Hymenoptera; family Formicidae; genus Temnothorax; species Temnothorax nylanderi. The sequence continues at coordinate 110,631 of NW_027249442.1, read as the reverse complement.
GGTTGAAAACCTTAACGCTGGATGGCAATCAATGGAGATGCGATTGCAGACTGCGAGATTTTCGCACCTGGCTTATCCCCGACGCACCCAGCAAGCTCTACTCCGCGCCGCAGATCTGTTCAAATCCATCAAGACTGCAAGGCCGCAGGTGGGAGGACGTGAAAGCTACGGAATTCGCCTGCGAGCCAAAAGTATTCGTTCTGGCGAGCAGCATACAGGAGGAGACCAATGGTAATCTCAGTCTGGCGTGTCGAACGAGCGGCGATCCCGAGCCAGAAGTTTGGTGGCAACTAAACGGCGGACCGGTCAATGCTACGAAATCGACTGATCAACCTTACATGGGGACTTTCGTTGTTTACACAACGTCCGAGGTCGCGATACCTTCCAACGACAAGTCTGCGTCCAGAACAGTCGCGGACCGATGGAGCAATCTGACCGTTTACAATGCCAGCGACAGCGACGCCGGCGAATACGCCTGCTTTGCGAAGAATATCGCCGGTCTCGCGCGAGACACGGTCAACGTGGCGATACCTCGCGTCTACACGGCCCCGACTCTCTCCCAGAGCGACAACTGGCTGCTCTGGGTGAGTCTGGCCGGAGGCGGCGCGGCCGCCGCGTGTGCTTCCATCTCGGCCATACTGCTGGTTCTTTGTTTGTGCGGCGGAAGTCGACGGCAGAGCAAACGCGAGAAAGTGAAGCTGCAGAGCAGCGGCAGTTTTGGCGACCAGGAGAAGAAGCTGCTGGATCTGTCCGTGACCACCACGACGCCCGGCAACAGCAACGACCGCGGCAGCAATCACGACAGCCTCGGCGAGGCGTGCAGCACCGGTGACCTCGAGCTGGCGGAGCGCGGCTCCATTTGCGACCCGATGGCCGCGGCCGCGGTCACCGTCGAACGATTGCGACCCGCGGACAGCTCGGTGAACGCCATTCGCGCGGTCCCGTGCGCGGCCGCCGCCGGTGTATTTCCGCCCCCACCGCCGGAATTTACCACCGGTGTCCTGCCGGCCGGGATCTTCGGCAACATCTTCATCTCCGTGTCGCTGCCGCAGGATGCGTCATCGGAGCGCTGCTACCCGGACCTCCTCGATATCCCCGTCCACGCGGTTAGCGGCACCACGGCCACCATGTCGGCCAGCAGCAAGACCGCGGCCTTGTCGTCAGCGGCGATCAACGTTTCTAGCTTCGCCACGCTGCCGCGCCGAGCCTTACGCTCCGCCGAGGTCGCCGTCGGCTCGCCTTACGACAATATGGGGCCGCGCATCACGGCAAACGGCAGTTCCGCGTTCTCGCTGACGGACATGACGGATCTGGACCTGGACCTGCGGCTGTCGCCGCCGCCACCGCCGCGGATTATTCAGCCGCCGCACGAGTTCGTTTCCCTCTAAAGCAGCAACCTTTCTCCCACGCCGATCCGTATTGTCGCGCAATACTGATTTCGTAATCGATAATATTCCGCTAATGGCGTTATCCCAACATACTGCGGAGCAATATAATATCCATTATCGGCCGGGTATTATTGGATAACAACAATTAGCGCGCGGTAATATTAACCGCGTCAGGAATATCGCTCACCGATCGACTCCTCGAGAATGCACGCGAATCGCTTCGAACGAGTGATCCGTATACGCTCCTCGGTGGAGTTTCAAAAATATGTCCAATGTCATTCACGTGTCGCAAATTTAACAGTGACATCAAATTAGAATCACATTGATTGAGGACTTTTGATCCCGGCGTTATGCATTCGCTGGATCATTAAAGTGGACATTAAAGATTTTGCAGCGTCAAATATTGATCGCAACTCTAGAGACTGCCATTTATATCAAATCAAAATTTCGAAATATCATTTATTTATAAAGATAAGTTACATAATCTTTTAGCAATTAAAAGTTTTATCGTTAAATGTCGAATATTAATTGTGTCACTTTTTATGCATCTAATCTCTATTTGTTATATAAATTATATAAAAGACGATATCAAACTCAATCAAACATCTGAGTAATGATCAAATACAGATATAACTTGAATATTTAAAAGACATCGTAAAAGTGTCTTTGATATTTTTTCATCACCTTCTGGATTTCCGTACTGCGTTTAGGAAAATATAATGAGTATAGCATATCTCTAAGTAACTTTTCTCGAGTATTTCATTATACATTGACACAAGAAATATGTAAACAATTTCCAGGAAATGGTCAACATATGTCGATGTACAATGGGTGTTTTCCATTCACATAATTTATAGTCTACTTGTCTCGACTTAAATTAGCATAAATACGATAAATGGAAAAAGTTATCACGCGCGGAAATTAGTGCACTTGTATACACAATATGTATAATGTTTCGAGCAACTCTTAAAATGCAGAAAATTAATTAAATTTTATAATAACGATATAATGGCAAATTGCTTTATAATTCCAATGGTATTTTAAATTTATTTATATACACTCGATTTAATTATACTCGAAACATATATAATATTTATTTTGTTTTTTGTAATTTAACAAATTTTTAGATTTTTTAAACAGATAAGTGAAGATTATTTGCTAATAACATGATTATTGACAAATTGTCGGAATATAATCGTGATAACGATTGCGACGACAATATTATTTTCAGATTCTGTACTTTTTCCTCATCTCGTAGTTGTTTACATGAAAGGTAGAAAGATTTCTTACTTTTATAGTTTAGGTCTCTTTTTCCCTTTCCTTCACCTTCGCTATCAACAGAATTAGTGCGAGTCGATTCGTGACATAGACTAAATGGGAAGCAAAAATGACAGGTCGGACGAAGTCTTGTTAATTGATTTCTATTACTGAATGGAAAGCACTCATTTTTGGTTGGCCACTTCGCAGATCGCATGCGTAGGTAGTTATCAGCGGGTAGCCGGACACCCTCTTGGGAAAGCGACGAGAGAATGTAGTCGTGATTAGACATCTCCCGCGGGTGCAGTCGACATGGTTCTTCCCATGCAGCGCGAATGCGGAGAAAGCGCCGAGAGAGAAAATCGATATCACACCGTGTCGCGGTCGGCGTGTCACCGAGATTAGTATACGGAGCGTTCGATCGAGGGGCTGATATCGGCCACGATTGTCCGACCTATCGAATATCTGTCTGTCTATGCTTGTCTGCCTGCCTTGCCCGCTTGTCCGGCCAGCTGCCCGCGGCCGCTTGCGCCCCACAATGAATGCGTGTGAATGATTGACGGGATGCATGATGAGAAAACCTCTTAGGATCTAAGTCTCTTCTAGTCTGCTAACAATAACCCCTTCCCCGCGAAGCGAGGCGAGACTGTTTGTATATATATTTCACAACTACTTCTTCAAGACGAATGGACCTTCGATTAGCGCGAGCGAATCGGCCGCGTCTCCATTATCTTCCCCTTCCATTCATTCTCCAAAGTGTATCACTAGTTTGTTACATATTCTCTACGTGTGTACATATTTGTTATTACATCACACACACACACACACACACACACATACACACACATTCGTGTACACCGCGCGACCTGGACGTTGTAAAATCGCGCGCGCGCACATGCCGGCGCGTTATACACGGAAATATTCATTATAAACACTTTGTCAATTAATAAAATCATTGAATTTTACATACATCGAGTTACTGTTGTGTATTGTGTCTTATTACGTTCGTTGTGCACTCCGTGTGCGAAAATGATGTATGGTACCGTATTATGTTCATCGGCGTGTAAATCGCATTTTTTCAAAGGAAAAATCAACGCAAGTATTGAAAATTGGAACAATATGGTATTGTTTTTCTGTACCCAATTTATACGCTAACAATAAAACGAAACTATGAGGATTGTTTTTTTCCTATAAGACTTTACCTGTAATATATATATATATAATTGGCTACGGTTTTTATTATGTATTAAAAGTATTGTACCAAATTTCAATTACCATTAGCAGTAGAATCTATTTGTAAATTTTAAATTGTTATATGTAATCAAGTAATCATGAGAAATCAAAACACACCATTTTTAATTGAGTTTCTAAAAAAATATGTACAAAACAGATCAATTATCTCAGCGTGATGTGAATCAAACTTTTATTTCCACTCTCCATTATTTTCATATAAAAACGAACATTAAATTGAGTATCTCGGGATAGAAATCTGGGTAGAATAGCATGCCGAGTCACATCAAGATCGAGCCGCTTCGCCAGGGCTTCAGGCAACTCCGAGAATTGCTATTTCGTGACGATACAAGGCGAGAGGATTGCATGTAAGATTATAAACTGCAGTATTTAAGTGTAGATTATGTATTGTGTTGCATAACTTGCGTACAAAGTGCAAGGATAAGGTGGGTCGCCTATGCAAATAGGGGAAAAACAATCAGAAGCACCGCACGTTACGTTCCTGACGTATTTGACAGTAAAAGTTCCTTCCATTGCCTTTCGAGTCAACGTCCGTCAAATCCGCGAGGCGCGAATCGTGATCAGAGAGATGGGGCAAGTTACAGGAAACTCGCAGCGTCGTGCTCATTATCGCGACCCAGTCTCGGAGTGTACCCTCCTTGACCTTGACTATTTCGAGAACCTGAAAAGAGATCAATCACGTGACAGAGAGCGGAAAAATCGCACGTGGACCGTCTAAAATTTCTCGCACTTAAGGATTAATGAAGCAGTGACGCTCACACGAGACGCGTTTCTTTATGGAAAAAGCAATTCGCATAATGTCAAAGAACGAACATGACGTCGTGCATGTGACAGTCGATATCTATTCGACATAGCGACGTGTCCCGAGTATTCCTAGAGAATATATTTAATTTAGCGATAATAATGTGATCAATACCGTCTGTAACATTTAAAGATGTGTTCATTATTGCGAACGTACTGTTAGTCTTTTAAACAATGCATATATAGGGTTGAGAGATAAAAATTTCAAAATTTCAATTTTAACAAAGTCCAATTTAAGGAACAATTGATTATTTTCATAAATTTTAAATAGCAAAAATTACGTTAATAAATCACGGTCTAACTTGAATCAATGGTTTAATTAACACTTTCGTAATGAAGGGTAAATGGAAATAGGATCCTTTCATTCATACCTCGTAAAATAGAGTAGTACGATCGAGGCTCGTCGATTTTTTGTGCGAAACGAAGATCCTTGTATCCGTGTACGTGATCGGGCATTAACCAGGAGCCGTCTTTCTGAATTTTATCAGCATGTTTAAATGCCATCGGTCTCTCCGCATAGTCTGCATAAAGGAGTTAACAAATGAATTCCCATTTGACAAAAATTATGTCTATATATGTTTCGTTGCATGCGCTTTATTTAAAAAGCGATAAACGAGATCCTGAGGCGGGATCGTCCGCCGCAAGCGTCTCGTTCAAATCAACTCATTAAAAACTGCAATCGCATGCCACATAATGCTGCATTGTTTCGTACATATGTATACGTTCGCGCTCGTATTTTTCCATAAATATTATTCAATCCGGTAAAAGCCGTTTTAATTAATAACGGCATCGCGCGGATATTGATCTGACGTGAAATGCGTTAAACGTTTATTCTACGGTAACATCGGTGCATCCGACGTTTGCATGTTAAAATATATTTTGCGGCAATATCGTCAAGCTTCCAATTTACTTAAAAAAAATTCGTTGTTAATAATATTATTAAAGTTATTCCTATAAATTCTAGTAATTCTCGTTTATAAGATATTATTTCTTCCCGATAATCTTCATATGAAATAATTCTTAAAGGTTCAATATACTTTGTAATATTTTGAAATTTTCTTATAAAGCTCCCCACACCTTCGTAATCAAGATTTAAGAGAACTTCGGGCTCCATGTCGCGTGCAATGTAGAACTCGATGTCAGCGTCGGCCGGTAAATCGTGAAATCGATTCAAATTGCCCAAGCTCGATTCATCAGATCGTCCGACTCTGGGCTTATGTATTATTCCGAAAGTACGCTCCGTTTTAGGAAAGCTCGGTATTTCCGAATTTCGGCCAATTCTCGGATACGCCACCAATCCGGCAGATCGTCTATCGTTGATTTTCAATTTCTGGCCCTCTGAAATGTAAAGCGAGACTGACCGATTAGAACATCAATCGTTCGAAATTATTTTGCTGTATTTTCTTCGAAAAGTATATAACAATCTTTTCTTCTTTCTGTGCTAACAATCAATTATCCAAGTTTAATGCATCTAATCACTTTCTCATTACGCAAATAATACAATAATGTGTAAAGGTATAAAAAAAGAAGACATTGCAGAATTATTATTTTACCGAATAAATTATTTTCACAATCGATTTATACAATAATTAAAGCGAAATATTTTGTGCGTGTGCTATTATACATATATGTGCTTCTCACTAAAAAGCATTTAAGAATAATATTTTACATAAAGGATAAAAAATATTATAAATGTGTGAAATATATTAAAAATTATTGGAAGTGTAAATGACAATATTAAAGAAAACAAATATTTATATTCTTTATTAAAAGTTCAAATAAAAATTTAATAATTTAAATATAAATATATTTGAATAAAGATATAATTACTAAGTATTTATAATTTAAAAAAAATTTAATGTCACAATCAGTAACACGTTCAAGCGTCACAAGAAGTTAAAAGACATCTGAAATACATTAAAAGAAAATTTAAAAGAGTAAGAGAACATCCTTTTGATTGTGACAGTAGTTAGAACGTTTGTGTGTATGTGTGTGTTTAATATTTATGTATAAAACAATAAGAAAAACTAGTCATAAAAACTTATATCAGAAAAAATGCCACAAAATTATGAAAGTATGCGACACTCATGCGAGTTTCTTGCCTCTGGTGGATTCGTAGTGCTGGCCGATCGAGCATTTGGCAACTGCAAAATAAATAGGACGTCGTCGACGTTTTTCCATCAAAAGTCGGACATCATAATCCCTAACAATTTAATCTACACTCGCACTCGTGGCGCTTAACGATTTCCTGCGGGAATTCAGTATAATACTTTTTTTTCGGCGCTACGGCTTTTTTGCACTTTAATTCCCCGTCCTATTTCATTTTTACTTCGCGTTGGGAACTGCTGCGTCCAAGTTGCTGTTTGGCCTCAATGAGAATGAATTATCTAACATATTATTCGCAAGAGAATAAAAACTGTGACTTTTAATATTAGATCAGAAGTTTTCTGCTGTCGCTCATTTTTTTTTCATTTACAATTTCTATGATATCAATCATTTTTAATGACAATTTGACACTGAATCGACTGTTTCTACAATTTCTATATATTTCTATATATTTAGCTATTTTGAATTAAGGTTCGAGTTAAAATCCGAGTTTAGTATCCGGACCAGGTGAATCGATTTTGTCGGTTAATTTAAGCTGATCTTAATTTATCAAGACGCTTTAACTTTTAATTATGTAACTTATAAAAGTAATTAGCTAATATTCAAAAAGTTGTATTATATAAAGATTCAGTATCTTTAATTTAAAAAAAATCAAGTTTGAAAATTTTGATATAAAAAACAATGTTTCTCCAGATTCTTCTATTAAAATGTACGACTTAATGGGGCCAAACGTTAATGACTAAAGGTCGAAAGAGGAAATATTTTTTTTAAGTTAATTGCAAAATTCGCGATATTGACTTACGATTTAGCGACGTAGAAAATGCCAGAAGGATCACGAAGATAAAAAACCGGTTGTCCTGCATTTCTATGACTCCCGGTGATCGAAATTCTAAGTAGCGATGATGTGTGAAGCTTAGAATCGCACCGACACTGAATGCCTCCTGTTACCCGACGTCCGATTTTATACCTTGCGCCTCTCCACCCGATCACGGAGTTGCCACCCCACAGTTCAAACCCCTTGTCGCAGAGCGTCCGCGTGTGTCCTCTCAAACCCCTACTCCTTGCGAGACCAATGTATTTTTCGCAAGAGCGTCCCGTTGGCGCACATTATACATGTATAATTGTATAATATATATGCGTTTATGTGCACATATATCCGTGCATATGTACATGTATGCATAAATACATATATATTTTTTATTATATATAATGTGCGCTATATCGAGATGCTCTCTTTTTCACGATCTGCATAACACGCCATTAGATCTTTTCCAAGTAAAAAATCAATATTATCTCAATCTCATCAATCTCATAATTTCGAAATCCAAAACGAGAATAATTAGAAATTTTTTATTTAACCCTCTAGTGAACGCGTGAAAATTTGAAACGTAAAAGCGTGCGTAGGGTGTAAATTACACCTCACATTTTTTATGCTATAAATATTAAACCAATTAATATTTTTTGTTTTCTGTTTAATATTGTTCATTGTTGCACATATCTTAAAATATATATTAAAACAAGTTGAAACTTTTTAATTTTAATGTTTTTTCGATAATAATCGGTTCTGTATCGAAATAAATCTAGAACACTCGTTAGGAAAAAAAACCTGGGGTGTAAAATACACCTCACACGCTCGCTGGAAGGTTAATAGCAGAATTTACAAAACGCGAAATTATTGCCATAAAGACAATGAGCCGATTTGCTTGATCAAATATAAAGACACAATCAGCATGTACCAAAATAATACTTACAGAGTAAAAAAAAGTAATAAGGTAAAATAAATAATATGGCGAAGACTCTGATAGATAATGATAATGATAATAATAATAAAAATAGCTGAATTATTATAAATTCTTATTTGATAAATACATACTACGGACGTAATTTAAAGTTGGCAAAATAATAAGATTTCGTCGGAAGCTTTTCAGTAATTTCGATGTAATTTCATTTTATAGCATTAATTATTATAAAAATTGTTAGTATTACAGTATTACATTTACAACACTGTTATGATAATCATCTTGATTGGCCTTACATATGACATATAAAATTATAAAATATGAATGGAATATATAAAGATATGGGATACATGAAAATATAAAAAATACATTCTACATTACAAGGATATTTTCATGCGAGAGAACGAGCAAATTTTTTCCATAACGACTAATAAAGTCTATCTTTTTTTTGTCAATGTAGTATAGTATTTACAACATTTCTGATCTCCGAAAACTTTTCGTTGACACGTGTCCCATATATGTATATAGCAATCGCTACTTTATATACACAGTCGTATGAAGATATATATTATTAATTTTCACGACACGGTCGACTTTGATATAGCACGCGATCCTCAGAATCCTATTTATTAAAAAAAAAAGTATTGATCCTTAGACGCACTTTCAAATATTCCAGCTAAAACGCCGCATGCGTCAATTACCGAGTATTACAGTAATTCGGTCGATGCTGACGTAGGTGTAAAAAGAGACTGCATTATGATGATGCGGGATAATATATAGATTTATAAACGCGTGATAAGATTGTCGCGCGACAGATTATGATGCATTATCGTGCGTGACATTTTCTCGACACGTTTTCCCGATCTTCTCGTTTCAGGATAATCCCTAACGTGTGTGAACGTTCTCGCGATGCTTTTTCGCGCTATTTCTGCAACATCCGGTCACGTTGGGTACATCCGACTCGATGGAGGAATGGAACATGGTTCTTCAAAAATGAATGGTAAAAATGTCAACCGGCAAAGCCAATTTACCCCTACGAAGATTAGGAATTTATAACTTTAGGTAAGGCATAAATAATTTAATTTATGTGCTATTGCCTTCTCCAGAACTGACACGTGTAAACGATGATAAAATATATATATATATATATTAAATTACACAGGTGATAATATAAATTAATTTCTCGAAAAATTCTTTATAGTCTTTATACATAGAAAAATTATTCCGTGAGAATTTTTCTCAGGAAAATTTATTTCGCTTTACGAAGAATTTTTCGAAGATAAGTGAAAAATCAATTTACTAACAGTATGAGAAACAAAAAGATTAATGATCGTTCTGCAGTTGATTGTAGTTTCGAACGAAAATGTGAGCGTCATTCATCGGTTTTATTATCTAATGACTGCCTTCCGGAAAAATAAATAAAAGCATGGTGCGACTGATACGCCTAACATTTGCGAAGTCACGACATACCGGAAAATTAGATGAACTGATGGCTTATTGTCTCGTGTGCGAAGATTCCGGTCTCGCAGTTTAATTTATCCGCGATGTACGCGCCACGTACTGCTAGTGAGCGTTTCATTTGTATGCGCATAACGACTCATTTAAATATAAAGGAGCGTCGATGAGGATCGTATCTAACGTTTATCACCAGCTTACCATTTAATTAATTGTACACACGTGTATCCTCATACACATACACGGATATGAATAGGGGCAGATATGGTGACATGCGACATGTGTTTAGTGAATTTATTTCGAGCAAAGAGAGTGGTGCAGATTGAGCTTCTCAAAGATTTAGCTTTTTTTAAATTTTTTTTTATAGGATTGCGCTTTTCATCAGCCGCTAACTTTTTATATCACTACAAAAGAAAAAAGGAAAATGCCGAAGAGATGGCGAAGAACAACATTGCTCTACCGTGCCGATGGGTTCATTCAACATTGCAGGAAACAATAAGTATCTCTTCGAGCTTGGCAATAAAATGTTATTTTCGCCAATGCCTTAATTTTGTTGCGCATCAATAAAAGGTTAATTATAATATCGTATTTTAAGTGGGTTGATGAAGAATAGCTTCTTGGCGGATCGTTCGTCAGAGATATTAATTTCCGGTCTAGTAATTAATACAGGTAATTAACTACATCCTTTGCAGATAATAATAGGAAAACGTAAATATCTCGAAAAATTAATTTGGACTATTTAATCTAAAATAGATTTTCTTAATCTATATTTGAGTAAATCTATAATGAATATTTATAAGTATTTCTTTTCAAAAGTTATAAAAAGCGTAGTATAGATGGTAAATAATAAAATCTATCCATTTATTAAATTTGTTGAAAACATAAAACAATTTATAAATAAAAAATATTTTCGGGTAAAAAACAATGTTTTAATTTGTATTTTTTAATCTTTTTTTATTACAATTTGTAAGCTAGTGCATACACTTATCTTTCAACGAAATAAAACCTATTTTCGTAGAAAGAAAGTCGTGTCTAATATCATCCTTATATTATCCTATATGTATATTTTACAGAACATAAATTAATATTTCAGTCTCGCAAAAAAAATATATATAAAATCCGGCGATCCAATGTTTCCTCTATTAATCGATTATCTTTAAGATGTGTTTAGGACATGCGTGACGCAGTACTTATATAGGGTGGCATTCTTATTCTTTAACTTCTGAATCTCTTTCTGCAGATCTTCCAACTTCTTCGACGTCTCCTCCGACCCTCGAGAATCGCCGCTGCCTTCCGCATAGGACTCGAAGTTCAAGATCTCCGCCGGGTTTCGTCCTCTGGCGACGACCTCGACGACGCTCTCCTTACCACCGTCGTCCGACGTCCTCTGCAGATTGTGCACCTGCAAGCGCGGTTTGAGAAAAGGGGCGCGAAAATTGTCGAATCCCCTCGCGAAGAAGGCGGCGGTGACCGGTCCCTTGTGCTCGAGCGTCCTGAGCACCTGCCGGCTGGCAATGTCCCAGACATGGGTCGCACCGTCGGTAGATCCAGACAGCAGAGTAGAGCAGTCCAGGGATACCGACAGGGCGGTCACGTTCGACTTGTGCGCTTTAAACACAGCGCTCTCTTTGTCCACGTTGCTCGAGCTCACCATAACGTGATACTCGACACCGCGCGGCGGCTCGTGCAGATTACACAGGAATATCTCGCCGGTCGTGCAGCCGACGAAGAGCTCGCTCTCGCGGGCGTTGACGGTGACTGCGGTGAGCGGTGCGTCGAACACCACCGAGAGCAGGAGAGCTCCGCTGCCGAGCTCGTAGACGTTCGCCGTTCGGTCCAGCGAGGCCGTGTACAATCTCGCGCGGGCGTCACCGTTGCCGAAGTGCAGATCCTTGACCGGCAGGCTATGGTTGGAGAACGCGTGAACGGGGGAACAACGCGCGTCGTTGAGCGCGCTGTAGAGCGACCACACGAACACCAGGCCGTCCTCGCCGGCGCTGGCGAACAATGAACCGTCCCTCGTGGTGGCCAGACAGGTGACGGTCTGGTAGTGCCTGGCCAGATTGGCCAGCAGCCTGCCGTTGCACGTCTGCCAGACGAACAGCTTCTCGCCCACGGAAGCGATTATGTAGGAGCCGTTCGGTGTGCAGGCCAAGGCGTTGACCCTGCCCGGCGTGGTCAGTCGGACGTTGGGCAGGGGCGTCGGGTGGTTCAGCGGCCAGATGTGTATACGAGGCCTCGTGGCGTCCGCGCCCAACACGTAGCTGTCGCTCAGAAGCTGAAGGCTCCGGTGTCCCAGCGCCGTCGCGTGCTTGTACGCGGACAGCAGGGAACCGTTCCGGGGATCCCACACTGCGGCGCTCCAGCTCTCCCCCGTGGCGTCGCTCGTCAGGATCACTTCTTTCGCGTCGGTTATTCGGTGCATCTTGGAGAGAGAGTCTTGCAGTTCTTATGACACCACGCTGACACTACACGTACTGTACTGTATCAATGTCGATTACGGCCGGCTGAAGCCGACTTTGTCATTTCTTTCTTCTTCTTTTACGAATGTCAGTCGTCACTTGGGTGATATCGTCACTCCTTCGAGTTGTCTTCAATTAGATTTTCCAACTGCGCCTGTGAACAATACGAACCGGTATGAGCACGTGGTAATATGAGTAGGTTAGGTCTCGCAGATATTTAATTCAGATGGAGCTACTACGCTACTACCTCGGTATGGCAGAGCGACAACCGGCCGCCGGCGTATTGTCGTGTCTGTCGGTCACAATCGGACTACTTTAGATTTTGCAATACTTCCAACTCTTCTGTTGAAAGAATAGTGAAAAATACTGAAGATTATACGAAACAAGGACAAAAAAAATTACTTTATATTTTCGGTTGTTCGATTTATTCCTCTTGTTTCTCCAAGCAACTCTTATAAAAATCGAGATACTGAGCCTCAAAGTTTCAACTTTTGTACTAAATTTTGGTAAAAATTGAAACTTTGAGGCTCAGTATCTCGATTTTTATACCGCAAGAGATACTGAAATTTATACCACGCATAAAGCACACCTAAATTAACGTATATTCGCAGTTTCAAGAAAATCTATAGAATTTCGATTTTCTCTAGTATAAAGACCGGTGAACGTCCTTCTTTTCAATCGCTTCCAAAATAGTACAACAACAGTGTCACGTGACATCTCTAGGAGTATTTATATTTCGAAATTTTGTGTGTGTGTGTTGTGTGTATTTTTTATGTATGCTTACTTGCTCAGTCGGTTTCAAATCCCGTAATCTCTTGCAAAAACGTCGAAGGGGGAAGGAAATTGATTGAAAAGTGATCTCTTAATTAATAACGCTGCGTGTTCGCGTAAAAACCGATCGCGTTTTATTATTTACCGTTATTATTTACCACGCAATTCGACTCGCAGTTCGACCGTTAGGTTATGTCATGATTGCGTCGATTCTTTGATCGTTTTCACTTGGCCAAAACCCTATCGAGGATCTTTTCTTAGCGTCTTCACTTGCCCATGGGATTTATTGATGATGAATTGCAAGAAGTATCACAGCTTTGTCACAATGTCGTCGACGGAAGCCGCCTCGTCTCTTGCGTGCGGAGCATGGTCCGCGTCGAAATAACGTAAGAAACTCCACCTCGAGCTAACGTCAAAAATCGCTTCTCAACATTGTTATCTGTGATTTGTTTATTTTGCAGAAAGACACCGTTCAAGCAACTTGTTATGTGCATTCAGTTCCAAGAGGATTATCCCGCATCGCCGTTGTTTGTCGAGTTAAAGAGTAAAACTCTGTCTGCAAAGTTGCTCGATGGATTAGCAGGGGTCTGCGAAAAGGAGTGCAAGCGTTTCTTGAATAAAGCACAGGTTTATACTTGGGACTTATATGTAGCAAACAATTATGTTAAAAATTTACATTTTGTACCAAAAGTTCTTGCACTTGCAGGTCTTGCCAGTTTTGAAGTTTATTAGAAATTTCATCGAGGAGAATCCTCTCATCTGCTGCTATGAGGAAATATCAACACTGAAAAAGCTTTTAAGGGATAAGGATGAGTTAAAGTTAAAGCAGAAGAATTCTTCCATTAATTTAACACTGCACCAAAATTTGTATCATTTTAAGGCCAAGCTTGAAGTGCCGGATAATTATCCCACCGGTTGCGTGACGTACGTTCAGTGTTTTTCTACAAAATTAATGCAGTTGTAACAAATTAATATCCAATGTGGCTAACTTACATTGTGTGTTTGCAGTTTTGGTGATGTTGATACAAATTTCCCACCGCTGTTCAATCGCTATCTAATTGGACAAGGAAGGGAATTAGCAAGGCGATGTGTCGATCCACCATTGAGGAAGCAACAAAAGCCGTTTACACCGTCACCATCATTAAACACAGTTGTTTCTTTTCTCATAAAGTAATTTTTTTTCTTGCCTAAGCATATTTTTAGCTGTTATGGCCAGTCTACAATGAGTCGTTAGTCGACTAACGACTAACGACTCATTGTAGACTGGCCATTACAGTTCTTTTTAATTTTACTATGTTTTAATTTAGGAGTGTGAAAGCCTTTCCACTGGAACCCTGTCAACGCTGCAAAGTAACGTGCTTGCCAACGAATCCAGAAGAGGTTGTAACCGACGAAAATGCGGATTTCCACGCCGAAAGACTTTACTGTGGTCATCTCTTCCATTTAAAATGTCTCGTGACATACATGAAGACTCCGCCATTCCATGGTAAAAATAAAATTTTCATTTAGACATCAAGATATATTATGAAACAATAGAGAAAACATTCTTTTATTATTTTTTTGTTGTAGGGGGTAAGAAATGTCCGAGTTGCGGTCAACGCGTTTATCACGACAAATGGGGATTATCTGATAAACTGGCAGAAGACCGTTGGGCCCATCATGAAGCACGAATAAGGGAGTTGACGGAAGTTGAAGACTTTTTCAACTAATATACTCGCAAACTTGGAGAATGAGTTTCACGATAAACTTACTGGAAGTGCTATATATAAATATGAAGTTTTATATATATATAAAGTATGGCAACTAATATTTTGAGCGAAAAAAACGCAAACTAAGATTGAAAAAAAGAAACCCATCTTCAAAATAATAATACTATTTTTTCACAATAATATGTAAAAGATATAAATTTCTGGGTCGAACGTTTCTCAAGCACGGAGATAAAAAAAAACTGTAGGCAAACAATATATTTTGGTGAATGTCATCAAATTAGAGTTGTCCTAAGTAATTAGTGTTTCACAAAGGAATAAATCCGATCTAAATGATATTGAAAGCTGATTGAAAGCGTCACTTCTACTTTCATTACTACTAATATTATTTTTTCACAAACTTGTATGATATTTGTCATATCTGCAAGAAAAGGGACAAGAAACATTGAAAAGAACATTGTAAAGAAAAAATACTTTTTTAAATACTTATCCAAAATAGGAATACTTATCAATTTTTAAATGTCAAAAATTTATATTTTTGAATCAAGAAATCGAAGATGAAACAGTATCATAATATACAGTAAATGGGCATTAACTAGGGCTTAGTCGATAAGAATATCTCTTTGGTGGGTACATCAAGATTATTTTGCTTCATGTAAAAGCAATAATTATACATGTACATGCATGTGTTTCCAATTTTTTCCCCTTTTTATATAGTAGAATAATCACTCATGATTATTTACCAATTTTTATGATATTTTTATCGGATCGGATAGTGATTTATATCTGGAAATTCTTTATAGGAGAATTAATATTCCTTTATTAGAAAATCTATCTTTAAATGATACAATTAAAAGCGGAATGATTTTAATAATAAAAATGTTAAAAAGACGACACAGATATTAGGAAATAATACATATATAATTCTTTTTAATGTAATTAAATACTTCCTTTTGATCATGATTGGTGTAAAAAGTAAGTATAGTTTTTACCAATATAAAACAGATAAAGTAGTTTAAGTACTTCCTTAGGTTATCAATATACAGGGTGTAACATAAATGTGGGCCGCTACTTCAGGGGTATTCTACTCATCAAAAAAACAAAAAAATCATATAAATATATGTCCAAAAATGTTTGGACATACATATCGTTTTCACGTTACAGTCATGTTTAAAGGGACACGAAAGATGGTTCATCAGTGGTTCCCTGGTGTCCACATGTTTTTTGGGACATCTAAAACAAATTGTCTACTCTCGGCCTGTTGACAACATTAATGATCTTCGTCAGCGCAATGAAAACGGGTTCAATGAAATACGCAACACGGGTGTTTGTGAAAGAGTAAGAAAATCGCTAAGAAGACGCGGGCAGTGTATTTTGGCTGGAGGCGGTCACTTGAAACATTTGCTTTAAGATTTATTGTATTTTCTACTATTTTGTATTGTGAAAAATAAAATAATACGCTTTGTAATTGTCTTCTTGAGGGTCAACTCAAACATGTCCGTAACGTGAAAACGATGCATTTTTGGACATACATTTACATAAACGTACAAGACAGAAAATATCTAATAGGAGATTTATCTATAATTTATAACGCACAAATATTGCGAAAATTTTCTATTGGACCAAATGTAATAAGAATCAGGAATGCCTAAACCCTTAAAATAAATGTGAGAGAAAGAGATTGTCGGTCTCTCTGATCTGTCTTGTGTATTAAGCTATTATATAAATACAATGTATATATTTCATCTCGCAACATTTAATCTTACGTTGACGCGCTATGTGAAGCGAGCCGACTCGGTCGATGATGCATAATTATGATATAATTTGCAGAAAAATTATCTCAGAATATGATGGTCAGTATTGGGTGTAGTCACTTGTGTGTATGCACGAATAGTTATGACCGTGTTCGTGACGTATTGATCCTCGGTACCGTCTATAGTGATATTTTCTCCGTCTCCCTTTCTCTCTTTCTCTCTGGCCTCTCGTACGGGTACGTTTTCGTTTATTCTGTCGCGCGTTTACTTTGCCACCCCTTTCCTGACGGTTCATGTTCCTTACGCGTATGTCCATTGTGGGACAATACTTCCGAATATATATATGGTATATTAAAGCAAAGAGAGAAAAAGAGAAGAGAAAGAGATGTTACAATACACATGATAGCTGACGATGTTACTGGCCATAAAAATGATTCTAGACTGCTTCTCATCGATTTTAATTACTATAGAATATTTGATAGACTATGTATAGTTAATAAAGGACACATATTTTTTTGTATATGTGCCTTAATATAAAGTAACGTAAGGGTTGAAAAAGTTCTTCATAATAAACCCGAATTAACTCGATGTACTTTAAACAAATAGAATATTGACAAAATTATAAAATTTTTGTGAAAAATAAATTCAAATAAAAATATATATTCTATTGAAAGTATTTCGTCATTATATATTATATTTTTTAGAAATATTATATTTCTTTAAAAACTAAAAATCTGCCATATTTTTTTCAGTTGAGAAAATAGTTCTTAAATATTATATTTCACCGTGCTGAATTATCGATTGTTAGACGATGCAGAGAATACAAACAATTAAATTTATTTTCTCTCATTCATTAAGTTGCATTATAAAAAAATTTCTATCTAAAATTAATATCTATACTTACGCTTCTTGATAGATACTTTCAAACTCCTAGATAATTTATAGTATTTATACACTTCTCTTGAAATTGTTTCTCGTGTTCAAGTTTCAGTCCATTATTTGTTATTATTTGAATTGTCTTATTTACACAACTTACAGTTTTCCTCCCACTATTAATGGCAATCGAGATACTGGAAAAGCATTATATAACGTTTTCATATTTTATAAAAAGAGCTTTGCGAATAGAAATTAAATTATGATGTTAATCGATTGTTTCTTTCGATATTTGCAATGATATATAAACAGAACTCGCGCGAATACACACGGCTCCCCCAAGGGCGATCGACTAAATTTTTCTCTTGCCGTACGCTCGCATTTAATTCTGGGAGACAGCCGGGCAGACTAATTCCCAGTTATCGATTCCACGCATACGTGGAAACGTACGCTCGTGTCGTATACTCATGTAGGACGGACTCTCACCGTGTTCCTTACACCTGACCGAAACGAACGATTACGACAACGATATTATTGGCAAATCTGGCTCTTCGTGCGCTCTCTCCCTCTCTCTCTCTCTCTCTCTCTCTCTCTCTCTCTCTCTCTCTCTCTCTCTCTCTCTCGTGCTGTGCGAATTCGCTGAGAATAGCAACGTAAAAAGTACGTCGAACTTATCGTTCGATCGCGCCGGGAAGATTTCTGAATCGATTTCTGGGTCGATGGGCACGTCACGCGGGAGAACGCGGCCGCAAATTTCACGCGTCACGTGAACAGTTTCATTATCGCAGCGACGTTATTAATCTACGTTTGTGCTCGCATTTGGGTCGCTTCCGACCGTATACAGTTTGCGACTGTTCACCGGCTACGGGTTTGCGAACGATTGCGAGGGGTTTCCTCGGTGTATGCACCTGGAGTCGTTCACACCGATTTATCTCGCGCCAAGAATAGCCTGGCGTCTCTTTTCCATGCGACTAGCGATATATTAATATAGCTCATGTTAATGTCAATGTTACGAAGATTTATATTATTAATGTCACTGTACCATCATAAATACGTAACAAAAAAAAACATGGAATGTCCGAAAACAAATGTAAGATATCAGTTATTGGATTGCAATTAGTTTACAATATTATTTCTCGGAAAACGTTGTGGCTGAGTGTGACAATAAGTTCAAATGATAAAATAACTTTGCTAATATAAGTGATCGAACAGTTTTAAAGCCTCCTTGTATAATCAATCAAGGATCAGCCTTTACAAGGCTAATTTGCGCGACGCATTTGTGAGGCTCATCCTTGCGGGACGAGGATAATGCGCCCGGTGCGTGTTATATACACACGATACACCTATAATTGCACGTGGGGCAGCTTCGTCGTAACGCTTCGTGGATCGATAGCCGGGAAATGGCCGGAAGCCAAGTCCGACGACGACGTCGTTTCGAGTTTTGCCGTTGTCACAGTGCGCGAGGGCCAACCCCTTTCGCCACGCGAGTGTCCCACTTCTGTTTCAGTAACCCCCGACGCACAATTCTTCACCGCCCCCTCTCGAAACTGCCCCCTCCCCCCTCTCCGAGAAGTCCTTCCCGTCGTCTCGTACTTTTGCAGACTGTCGAGATGCAGCTCGATTCGGCGACGATGCTGAAATGGAACTCACCCGAGGCTTGCACACACATACATGTTCGCCACGACGGAAATTAAATTTTTCGCGGATGTCTTATAATGTATTCGCGCAGTTTAACAGATTGTTGCAGCAATCTGGTACTCGTACGGACCTTGTCGACTATTCATCGCTTTACGAAGAGCGAATCGATCAAATTTTTTTTTACAACATGCTTGAGAAAAAAATCTGTCGAGAGAAAGTTTATTAGCTTGTGTTAATTTATATGAGAAAAAAATCTGTCGAGAGAAAGTTCATTAGCTTAGACGTTGCTTGATTTTAAATAGGTGACCCTACTTTTACCGACTTATTATAATGCACACAATATGCATATTTTTACGGTGAAAGCTGAACATTTTCGCAACCTCATTGTCATTTCTGTCAATGCGGGTACAGTAACATGATTTACATAACATTTTAATAATTAAAGCTTCCGAATAGTCTAGAATGCATGTAATTATAAGATTAAGTATATTGTTTATAATTCTTATTATACAATAAAAACTCACGAATGAGTTATGTGTACATGTGAGCATAAATATCGGGTTTAAAAACGAGAGAGATGGGAGGTTGCTACACCTCAAGAAACATTTCTTGAATCCTCGATTGAAAAGTCAACGGCTGTAAAAGGAAAGGGGACGTTATGGCGCGTGCCACACTCCAAGAGTATCCTCTTCCTTATTTTTGGAAGATCGCGTGACACAAGGTTTCACGCACTTCTTTCAGCGGTGTGATTGTACCTGAAGGAGGTGTCATTTCAGAATAACGGCAGCGGGTACCGTAAATGATGCGTGAAAGCAGCTGGTCCTTCGAGCTCTCCGTCTCCGATAGCGATCTACTTTTATTCATGTTCGCGACGATTTAAAATAAAATCATGTCAAATTATTTGTAGAAAAATGTCGCTAAAGAGACGAAAAGTAAAAACAAGTAGGCGTTAGCGAAAATGGACTTTGGAATGCAAAAATAACATGTTTAGAGGAATTTGCTAACTGAACGTTACCGTTGTGAATAAATAAATAAATTTTTTCATTATTATTGCTGTTAAGAAACAGGATTAAATTGAAAAATAAGATTGGAAAAAAATTCTATGATATACAATTTCATTCGCTGCGATGCAACTTAATATTGGTCGCAACTGCTCGTTCAATCGTAGTTCCATCTGTTTCTATATCGCCCTCTTCACATCCACCCCCCTTTCGACAAAATTTCAATTTTCCGATTTAAAATGGAAAACCCGATGTCCTCGCTTTTACGCAAAAATAGGAATACCGATTTATAGTGTCCACATACACAATCGTGAGTGTGGAACCACGCGAAAGAGGGTACGAAGAGGAGAGAGAGATGGTAGGAGGGCATATAAAGGAGGGAGAAAGAAGGCCCACGTAGGTCGCGGGGTCCCGCAACAACAAGTTGCAGCCACCTGGCGAGGGTGATGCCGGCCACCCAGTGGTCCCTCCAGGTGCTCCCCCTGCAGAACCCCCTGCTTCGCGCTGCGTGTGCCTGCTGGCCGACGCTGACACCGCCGCCGCCGCCGCCGCCGCGCGCCGCAACGTGAAGCGGGGACGAAGACAAGCATGCACGAGGAGTCGCCGGTATCTCAAAGAACGAGGCATACGATATCGCGTTCGTTCGGGGATATACGCGCGAATCGACGACATCCCGAAATCGATACGCACATCTGCCGCAACGGAGAGTCTATTGACTCCCGTTCGAGGGAACGGGAATCCCATGCGAATTTTGGAAGTCCGAAATTAGCCGGGAAATGCCCTCGGTCGCCGCTGCGATCGTTTGTAATCACGCGTGTCGGAGTACCATCATGTTTTTTGTTTTTCAATGTAGAACGTTTCAGCGAATTCAACGCTTCATATAATTTTTTTTATATTTTATTAACTAAATCTTATATAAGATACGGAATTGGTTCGCGGTGCTTCGACAAGGTCTCATGCAAGTAGAAACGAAATAAAGGCATGTTACTTTCAAATCCACATGAATCAATTTATAACAATTATTATTTAACTTTGGATATCATTAAGTGAACCACTCAGCTCTTTACTTCTTTAATTTGCTTAATTCATTCTTTATGAGAAGTTTAAATTAGAGAGTAACTTTCGACTTGCTGCAGTAATTCTTGCTGGCAATATTTCATAGAATACAGCATTTTTTTCAGTTAAAAAGAATCTTCGCTGTCTGCAGACAGATTCTTTTTCTTTTACGTGTAACAAGAATGTTGCCAAAAATGTACGAATAAAAGAATAACTGTAGGACGATTCAGTAGATTGCGAAAATAAGCAAACATCATCATATATAATATAAAATTGTGATATTATTCTTATATTACTTTCTTATCTTATATTTTATCTTTATATTACTGTATCATTCTGGTCGATCAGAAATATCCTGAATATTCAAATCGAATTACCCGCAATGAAATAAAAACAGAAACGTTCTACATTTGTCGTCACAGCAGGGGTACTCGTATCACCGTTAAAATGCAACCGTATTGCATTCTCTACTCTCTGTTGCCTCGTGCAGGGTTGCTATAGTTTCAGAAAATTCTATCGCTCCACCTATATGCATATTCACGCGATGCGATAAAAATGGAAAAAAAATGAAAAAAACTTTCCTGTAAACTCCGGACTCAATATTGCGCGAGCTGCGTATATTACTTCTTATTACCCGCATGTATGTATGCGCGCATATTATAGATTTTTTAGGAAGAAAGTTCATATTTTAAACATATCTGCGCAATATACATATATGCGGATTCCAAATTCAAGAATCTATAATTCGAGACAAAAAGTGCGTGAATCGACAATATTTCTTTTTATATCTGTTCAAAGATGGGGCTTTTCTATTTGACAAATATAGGGGGAACTCTCTATTTCTGTTGAGTAATACGCTCATCATGTAGGACGAGGCAATGCATATTTAAAGGCAACCGATAAATCGAAGGAAATTCCTTCCTCAGGATCTCGTCTCCTGGCACGTCTCTCCCATCCAACACTTACAACGGATCCGTGTATTTGTACGTGCGTCCGACTTCGATTATGTATGAGTATACTTATGTATGAGTACTTCGATGGGGATAATGTGTGCACTGTATTGCCGCATGCTTGTGTAACACTTTAGACACGTACAACGTGACCAAACTTACACATAGCCATAAATGTACATTTATGTTTGTGCAATATACGTTTACATAATATCAAGTAGTGTTCACGATCTTCGTGCACGAGATTGTATGCACGGGGTGTTTTAATTCTATAAAAAAAAACCAGAGATTTATATTTTCTAAAAGTGGAAGTACGAATAAAGCAGAATCAGAAATTCGTAATTCGGGAAAGTTTGGGGTGTTTCATATTATACTCTGTATTATATTAAAATTAAATAGAGAGAAAGAGTAAATAACAACAATTATTCCATTTTACAGTTTAAATTATACGATTGTTCAGATATGCATTTTTCACAAGCTATTCTATGCATTTCTAGATCCCTAGCATGGAATCTTCTTCAAACCCCGTTTTATACAATTGAAAAGGTATTTTAAGTTATTATTAAATTTTAAAGAAATAAGAAGAAAGGACTGCTGCAACTTTTCGGAACATTTTCAAACATTAAGCGGCCTTCGTGCAAGCCGAAGAACGCCGCGGGGCAAAATAGGACACCCGGTATCCCCGCGCCGGGGGTAAGGCGTGTGTGGTCGTGGTGGCGGTGGTGTGTGGCACAGGTCGCGGGGGTGCCGCGTTTCAGACGCCTCGTTGCGGGGCATCGATTTCGGCCCAGGCCGATGGCATCGACGGGGCGCTCCTCCGCGGGGCCATCGCGACGTCGTCGTCGCAAGCGTCGCGGCGGCGCTGCTGCCGCCGCCGCCTCCACCACCACCACCGCCGCCGCTGCCGTCGTCGTCGTCGTCGTCGTCGTCGTCGTCGCAGGGAGCGAGAGAGCGAGGAGAACCACTCGTTGCCTCTACCTTAGCCGGCAACCGCTCGCTCGTAGCTCCGCCGACTAACGGCGTCGTCGCCGTTCCGCTCGACGCACGCCGACGCCGACGCCGCCTGCGCGCGAGGCCGCGCCATGCCGCGCCGCACCGCGCCGACACGGGCGGGCGGGCAGACACACACTTACGGCAGTCGAGGGCAGTCGAGAGGCTGCCCGTCGTGCGTGGTGCTGCTTAGTAGCTGGCCGTGTGCTAGAGAGCTTCGCCACTGCTCGTGCTGCTGGCCTGCTGGTAGCCGGCGCGAAGGCGCGTTACCCCCCAGTCAGTGAAGCGAGAGAGCCGCGGCAGTGCGCGAGCGAGAGTTCACGGTGACGGATCGCGGTCTGCTCCTCTGCAGACAGCGGAGAACGGAGCGCACCGTTTAAAGAGAGGGAGAGAAAGATAGTAAAGAGGAAGAGAGAGAGAGAGAAAGGGCAGTCGACCGGACTTTCGCGAAGAGACTCCAGCTGAAAAAGGGGGCTGGATTGTCGGTCGAGGCCGTCGTGAAGGAGTTGCGAACGCAAACTCCGGCGAATTGTACGAACTAAACTTTATAGAATTGCGAGAAAGGGGGGTAAGCTCCCCGCGCACCGGGTAGATCCCGCTTAAACGAACGCTAAAACCACTGATTTTTGGTCTATACGCTATTTACTCGGGTACCACCACCGTGCACGAGCGGAGCACAATTGCTCCGACGCGCCGGTGCACCACCAGCTGCAGCTGCCACCGCCGCTACTACCGTCTTTACGGTGCTACCACCACCGCCGGTGCTGCTGCCGCCGCTATTGCCGCCGCCACCGCCGCCGCCGCCGCCGCCGCCGCCACCGCCACCGCCACCGCCGCCGCTGGCAAGACCTCGCAGAGGTGTCCACCTCGTGGCAGCCGACACTTGCTACCGGACGGTGGTAGTGTCCAGGCGCGCTGGACGACGCACGAGCTGTAGCAGTCAGTCGTTCGCTTCTCGACAGAGAGGGTGGAGGAAGAACGTGCCGATGGCGCTTGGTGGTAGTTCCTCGTTGCGCGAGCAAGGGTGGTCGTCGAGTTTCGAATAGAGAAAAGCAAAAAGGGGACAAAGACGATCGAAAGACTGAGAGAGAGAGAGAGAGAGAGAGAGAGAGAGAGAGAGAGAGAGAGAGAGAGAGAGAGAGAGAGAGAGAGAGAGGGTGCTGAAGGGGACAGAGACAGTTGAACCCTTCTTTCCTTCCGCGCTCGACGCGTGTCATCGCTAATACGTAGCGCGTATACGTTTGGAGGGTTTCTTCCCTCCGACGCGGCGGATATAATACGCGGATTCCTCGAGGCCTTCACCCTCGTCGGTGCGTCACGCGTCACGGTACTACGGCACTCCGGAGCGTGTGTCACGTGAAAGGAGCAGCGCGGCGCGCCAGGGTCGTCGTCCTGACGGCCGATTCGAGAACGGGAGCGCGTCCGTTCTCGCGAAACGGACTATCTTGTCACACCGCGGTCGTCCGCTGTCATTTCGCGATACGCGTTTACCGCAGGGATAGTACAACCGTCGAGATATAATCGCCGGCGGGAATACAGTGATCGGTAGCGAACTCGACCAGGACCAGAGAGAGAGAGAGAGAGAGAAAGAGAGAGCGGACGGCACTGGAGGTCAGTGGTTGGTTGATCGGTTGATCGGTTCGATTCGATTCGGTTCGGTTCGGTCGGTTGGTTGGTTAGTTGGTGCTGCGTGTGCCCGGTGGCTAGTGGTGGCTCGGCTCGGACGGCCCAGGTAGCGGTAATGCCTCGTAGCAGCGATCGTGTCGCCAGGTCGCACGGTGTCGCAGGCAGGGTGAGGGACTGGGCCGCCGAAGGTAGTACTGGCGCGGGTGTAGTTGCGGGCACCGCGGGCAGGATACGTTGACGAGCGCAGCCGACCCCGGTGGCACGTTGCTGGCCACCGTCGTCGTCGCTGCACCCGCAGGCCATGTATCGAGGCGAGCCGGCGATCGACCGTGCCGGCGGCGGCGGCGGCAACCGCAGTGCCGGCGACCCGCGCCGGGCGAGATCGCCGCATCGACGTCGCGCATCGGCGGCCGCCGACCTGCCCGAGGACGCCGATGGCGAGGAAGAGTCCTACGGGGAAGAAGAGGAGGAGGAGGAAGAGGCCTACGTCGTTCTCGATGTGCAACCCCGACGATCGTACGGCGATTCCGCGGCGAGGGTGTGCTGCAACGACGACTCCTGCCGCTGCCGTGCCGCCCAGAAGAGGCCCGGCAGAAGACGGCGCGGCTCGGGAAATGCGCTCAGGATACTATACGTCGCTGCCGCCGCTGCCTTTCTCGCGCTTGCCGTCTCACCAGGTATGAAAACGACATATAAATCCTGATCGATTGCAACATATCGAGCTTTGTTAAATATATAGGACATGCACGTTGAGTGAGAATGGAAACGTCTTAGGCTGCTTTAATTTGGCAGAGAAAAGTTCCGTAGCACCTGCGTGAGAGAAGGATGAAACAATTTTACAGTTCTGTCGCGGGTACATTTCTTTCGCGAGGGAGAATTTGTTAGTGTCACGAAAAGTGAGAAACGGAGAGACCAATATTTTTCACACGAATAATTAGAAGAATATAAAAATAATTGCAGTAGCAATTGGAACTTCATTATAATTTCAGGCTCTCGTTCAGGTCTTTATTGAATATTTAATAAATTCTATTTCCGTGTCTTTTTCAATAAGACGCGAGGAATAATTTGCTTGATATTACATTCGACTTCTGATGAACTTAAAACGCATGAATTTTGTCCAAAAAATTTATATTTCTCTATTTTATTCCGCTACTAACAATAAATAGATTTTCCTTCTTGGTACCTCATAAAAAAAATTTTCCCTGGTACCGGTCGATTATTTCACTAATCCAAGATGAATACTTTTCTAATTCATGATGAATATCTGCTCGTTCTTTACTTTGCTTTCTGATTCTTTGCCTGCCGAGTTACATTTCTATGCTAAAGAATAGGCAATAGAAAACGTCGATTTTCTTCCAACAGCATCCAGCTGCGCGCCATAAAAGGTAGTTTCGTGAAAAAACAATAAAGTCGATACAACTCCGTTCATCAGCACAAAAATTTTCGGATACGAGCATCTCTTCTACCCTTTTACTGCTTCCAATAAATATTATTCATGCTTTAACGGATTAGGTGTGTCGCCCATTGATTTTTCAAACATTCCTCAACGTGGGAGTAATCTTTAAAGCCGATTTCCACCAACGATCGTTCAATTCGCAGAACCGAATTGAATTGAATCGGGATTGAATGTTCGTATGTCTCGCGCAGTCGACGAACGACGAACGGCCATGGGATTTATCTATGATTGATCAGATCCCACGATCGAAAGATGACGTGTATCCCGATTTCCATGAAAATTCGTCGCGATACGATCACCCCGGGCCGACGACGCACTTCACCCCGGTCTCTTACAAAAGAGACCCGCGAGAGCCCCGGATCGGCTCGCTCGAAATGCGAAAGATAAACAGGGCGGCCTTTTATCGAGGAAATAAGACAAATATTCGCGGCATACCGTGCGTCTGCATCGTGTCCACATGCAAGTATGCAGACACGTGTGTTATTAAAACACCGATGGGGTGAGATTCCCGAGATTCGTCCGTTTCTTCTACAAAGAATTCCATTCGCGCATCCGTACAGCCGTATCGAAACAAACCGCGTCGACGCGACGCGACGTCGAAATCTCGATGCGACTGCCGGTCGAAAGATCAGAGAACATTACTCGGCATTTTGCTAAAATAAATTATTATCGCTAACGTAAAAATTGTAACGATAGAAGTGTTAAAAATTGATAGAAGAGATATTCATTTCGGATAATTATTGTTTAATTTTGTAAATGTCCGCAAGATTCTAGGCATATTATCCTTAGACCGTTCTGGTCCCGAAGCGGGTAAATGAACGACGATCGCATGACGCATTGCGTCAGAATTCAATTGTGTCGGTGGTGTGATTCGAGCATCTCGATTTCCGCTTCCATTCGACGACAGAGAGAAGTTGAATGATCTTCACATTCAAAATGTATGAGGAGGAATTAATTAATCCTTAAATGGTTAAATTGTTAAATTTTGACGTAACATAGTTACCTTCAATGCAAGGAATTATAGCAATAAATTATGTTAATAATTTCTGATTGATAAGTTGAAAGATCCAATTTTATTTTTCATTACTTTATTTCTTAATTAACAAGATCAAATAATCATTGATAAAATTATGAATTTATTAAAATAGCATGAATTGCGTTAAAAAAATTACGTTTTTTTTTATATTTCGTAAAATGTCGATGTAGATGTCGAATAGTGTAATACACTCCGTAAGAGTATATGACATCATTATACAAATCAATGGAAAGTTATTTAACTACTAAAAGTTAATATCTCCCAGATAGTGCATCTGCGATATTTATTAAAGAAACGAAAAAGCAATGTAAGAGACATCTCTTTTGTGCTTTCCAGCAAAGATTGAAATAAATCGTCATTGTATTCGATTGTTAAATCGTCGTTTCACGATCATCAAATATACGCGACGATAGCCGCCTTGCGCACAATACGCGCTATATTTATTGGCTATAAATTATAGTTAGTCCGTAATTTGCCACCCGTAAGCTAATGACACGACGTCGTATAAATCACGAGACACACTCGGCAAGTCGCACTTCGGCGATATACCGGATGATTCGCGCTGTATAATGATTCATAATTGGCAATTCAGAAGCTATAATGCGGATTAATTCCAATAAAGAGATCACACACACAGTGCCTTAAAACGAAAACGATTCCCATTTAACTGGTACACAATTTATTAAATCTATTTTATTTTTTCACTTATCGTTATCTATATGTGAGAAGTTATACAAAGCCTGCGTTCGTTTATTCACATTAGGAGCTATTGGGAAAATAAAATCTATAATACACGTTATGTAGGCACTCTTTTCTTTTTTTATCAAATAAAGTAAATGAAATAAATAGTTCGTGAAACCTATTTTAATTTATCTTCTTTTATTGCCTCTCTTTATTGGCAAGTGAAAATTCGGTAGCAGAGGCCCGACAAAAAACCGAGATAATTATCCAATTAAACAAAAAAATATATTTTTCCGCGTCAAAGTCGCTGAAGTTAGCTCGTTAGAGCTTGAGACGGAGCCGTAGCTAAAACAGCTTCGCTAATCAGGTGAGATTTTTTGACGACCGCGCGCATATATCACTCATGCGGGGCCGCATGCACCCCTACGGTTCGATCGTTAATTATGCCCTCTCCTCCGTCCCCCTCCACCCCTCCCGGTGCATTCACCGCCCCCGTTCGTCGCGGGCTTTTCTATTTATCCCGACAACGCATAAATATCCCCGCGAGACGACAATCAAAGGGGGACTGCGGAGTAATCCCGTAAGGGCGACGCGCATTACTCCTACCTGATGCGCCATTAAAACGTCGTCGATGCACTTAAAACGTGAGTAAGAACTCTCCTCGTCTGTGTAGCACCGGCGTGTTTCCTTCCTCTCTCCCTTCCGCTCGCCATCGTTTTTTCTCTCTCGATCTTTCTTCCGTTCTCGCGCCGTCCCCCTCACGGATTCGTATGGTCCGCTCGCTCAATCCGCTTAAAACGTGGCGTGTGGCCCGTAGACATCGTCGAGGCGCACCCACGCACGCTATTTATCTCGTCTGCCGAAGCCGAGTGCCAAGAGAGTATTTTTTCGCATGCCGCCTCTCGGGGTCTCTTTCTCACTCTCTTTCTGTTTCTCGTTCTGGTTAATGCGACCGGGACCCCCGGGACCCCCTGGTCGCGCTCCTACGCCGCACACTATCGCTTTCGCTCTCTTCCAGCCTCAACGTTTGTCTCGCCGCGTTACGAGGAAGCGCAGATGACGGGCCACGCGACGAAATCGTATCGAAGAGAGGAGTGAAGAGAGATAGTGGTGCCACTTCTTATATATATAAATTTAGATACTTTCTAAGAGCTATCCTGCTTCATCAACTGCTCTTAGCTGAGTTGAGATTGTACGTACAATTGCGAGAAAAAAAGACAAGGGGGAGAGGAGGGAGAAGAGATGTGTATGCGCGCGCTAAAATTACATGAAAATAAACATGAATCTTTTATTTTGTAATTTTGAAAATATCTTTGATTCGAGCTTTAATTGAAACTTGAAAGACTCGGATCGAAGTACCGCAGCAGCCGGTGATCCCTCGTTTTCATTGTCATTCATCGTAAAAATATCACACGATTACAAATCACGTGACCACAAATTATTGGGCGCTACCGAGAAGCAACCGTTTCCTCATATATTTTTTCCTCGTGAATTTATTTACGAGGAAAATCTAAAATAACGCGAACCCCCCTCCCCCCTCCCGCACATATGCGTGTAGCAAAGAAGTGCAGGGGTCGTGCAATTAATAATTTCGCGAAGTCATCCGTCTTTCTTAAGTATCTTCTTTCTTAGGTATCTTCTTAAAACCAGCAGGCTGCCGGTCGCCACGCGCGGAGATGATCGTATAATAATCGCCACTGAGAAAAGTCCGCGTTCGTAAAGCCGCGTGTCTCTCCGACTTCGTTTCTAGAAACACGATAAAACTGCGATGCTTGCACGCCGCAGAATTGCAACTCGAGCCTCGTGGCTTAAAAATCATCACGGTGACAATGTACGGTATACCTATTTATAGATCTATAACGGAAAGATCACTTCCCACGTTAGGATGCAACCGTTAGCTTCGGCGTTACCCCCTATTCCCGGGAGAAAGCAATTAGTGCTCGTGTTTAGCGCGCCGTAATAATAAATACTTTTCTCCGGGATTCTCCCGCGTGTCCGTGGAGGAGGATCTCTGAATTTTTATGAGAAGGTGAACACACTCGACGCCCATAATTCTCCGGATGACGAGGGTGAGTCAGAGGAGGACGCGCCATCGCCATCCCCCTTGTTCCTGTCTCCCGAGACCGCCGGTTGCTTTCCCGATTTTACCTCGTCGTGAATTAGTTACGCACACACGCGACGCGAAACGTCGATGGCGAGATCCGTATCGCGGACGCGCGATGCGCGATCGGATTTCATATTGTCTCGCCTTCGAGTGCCTCGAAATCTAATTGAACGCGGGCACCGCAATGGCTCTCGATTTTCAAGGAGAGCCTTCGATTAAAGCGGAACGAAGTGCTAACGGCAGTTGCTTTATATCCATCACACTCCAGAGTACCCCGGACTCGCACCCTCCTTCAAGTTCAAATAAATACGTGCTCGGATATGTGTAAACGTTTTGCTGGATGTAAATTAACTCTTGAAATACAGATGCATATTACGATACGGCCTTGAGAGATGTTAATTCGGTCTGCATGCGATATAACGATGCGTAATGCCACAATGCGACGCTATGTACGCGTATATTTGTAAAAAATATTTGGTTTTTATTATCAGGAATAATTTAGGAAAGACATACATAAATTTATGATGTAGGACGAATAAAAAAATTAAACGTAAAAAGAAAATGCATTAGAAATTAAAAAGAATTCTGAAAAAGAGATCATATAACATTAAATTTAAAATATAGATAACAAAAAAGTAACAACTCTGGAATATACTAGGAAACCTTTACTTAATATGTAAAAATATTTATTATCATTAATCTTTTACTTTCACGTAAAATACTCATTAAGTACGGAAAGTCGCATGTATGTAAGTAATATGCGTCAGTTCAAGGAGACGCAGATATTGGGTGGCTCTGCTTAACGCTACATTTCCAAGACGCGTAAGACTATTACGACAGCTAACAAGCATATCGTTAATAGTTGCATAATTATTGAGCGTTTACCGATATTGTGGTAAGACCTCTCTTTGTACGCCCTTAGGCGCCAGACAAACGGCGGTTACATTATTGCGGCTCCACGCGCATTAACAATCGCGATCACTGTGCTCCCCTCGCCCTAATAATTTTATATTCGACTTAGCTTCATAGATATCAGTGTCGTTCGCACTGAGATTGTGCCTTTCAGAGGCTACTTCGTAATTGGTCATACGCTACTTTATCGTCGAGTAATACGAAAAATGATATCTGGCTTCTTTTTCGGAGTATTTGATCATTTAGTGCTTCCATTTCGATTCATAAATCATCCTTATTACAGTAAGAAGACAAAGACTCGGTCGACGTTAAATCGGCCTTTGGCGGCCGAAGAAATTTCTCCCCACGCCTTTATCCGGTCGGCATCAGAATTACGTTAACTACTCCTTGGAATTGCATGCGCGGCATGCATGCCGATCGGTCTGGCGGGCGTTTTCTCGATAAACGACACGAATTTTCGTGGAAGAGGAAATTGCTCTCGTCGTCGGTCTGCGCGCCGCGCGATGAAATTATACGCACCCGCAAAGCCCCGCTCGCAAAAGACGGCACTGTCTCGAGGGTTTTTTTCGGGGTGGCATGACGTGGACTGCGCTGCTCTGCCTCCACCCTCTCATTCCGTCCCTTTAGGTGTATATACCCTTCACGCACACCCGTGCGTTCACGAACAAACGAAATGAAACGAAGCGCGCGGCGATCGCTTGCCACGGTGCCCTTCCCACGGCACGATTTCGAAGTCCTTCCTGACCCTTAAGTCGGCCCCCCCCCCCCCCTATATCTTCGTCATTGTTCTTGGACGATTTGTCCGCGGGCGAGATCAGCTGTATCATCAATGCGTATCTCCCGTTTAGAGATACGTGAAGGAGCAGTTTTGCAATGTCCCCTCCGAAGGAAACTGGATATATATATCGTAATCCGAGATGTAGATATGTAGATATATGCAATAAGAAAGAAGATATTCGTGTATATTATACTTTTTAAAATATTGTACTAATTATCTCGGTTTTCAACAGAGTCGATAATTTAGAAAGAAAGGGTACTTCATTTTCGTATCTTTGTGTTTTATTGCGTCTGAATGAATTGTTCTAATTGTAATTTTTTTTTACGTCAGTTCACTATCTGACACAAATAATGTATAATATTTATAGTTTGACAGATTTTGGTGGAATCGCAGTTCGGTTCGGCTCAGCGTACCCGGTTCCACATTTAGCGGCCTTGATTTGCCTTGGCTTTGATTCACTCGTACGATTTAATTCGAAGAAATGAGTAGTAGTTTAAAATAGTACGCCCGGTATATTTGGACACTGCCATGTGTTCAAGGAAGTGAGCCGCTAGACGGAACTATCCTATTTAATTCGAAATAGTAAAATTTTTTAGCAATTCTGTGTTTTTACGGAAAAGAGTTTATATACTTATATTTTAATCGCGCATATAAATGTCAGATACGGGAAATCTTTTACGAATCGCGAGAAATGCCTGTTACAAATGTGCCGAACATATTTCTTTCCACGTATTTTACGAAGATAAAAAAAGACCCGTGTTAATGAATGTAATAATTATGACACGGCCGGAATGTGCAGTCGTCGAGTTCATGTGTCTCCGTGCTTTCTCACATTATATAACGTAATCAAAGAAAATCGTACGATGCCCGTTTCGGCAGGCCACACGTTGATCCAGCTCTCGGATGTTCCAGCTCTGATTACTGTCGGGTTAGCATAAATTCTAGTGGCCTTATCCTTAGTGATCCGTCAGCGAAACTGAAGCAATGCCTTGAGTTGCCGAGCTGCTTCGCGATTAATGTAATTCCGAGTTGAAATATGAATCAGAATTTCGGTTCATGGCGATTAAAGAAGTGTGGAATAATTTATTGATTTAAATCTTTAAGATCTTAGCATTTATTTAAAAAAGAGAGGGAGAGGGAGATTTGAAAACACTTTCACTATTTTCCCTAAAGTACCTATTTAACAAAGAATTGTTTCGGCCAATAAAAAGACTGAATGAGAAGTGCTTATCAAAATTCAACGACAGTACAAAACAGTACAGAAACTTTCGTAGAACTTTTCTCGTTATCTCATGATAGTGTTTATAGTTTCCTATCGCGGCTCACTATACAATTTAAAAGACTGCACTGCTCCTGCAAAGAGAGCATCGTTGTACGTCAAAGGAGGATGCACTCTACATCGAGAAGGGGGAGGGGGATAGAGTTTCCTTTATTCGCATTCAATGCAGCTTCTCCTCCCAAAGTGTTTGAAGAAATGCAGGTCAACCCCTTCCGCTAATTCAAACGGTGTGACCCAAATTCAAAGTGTAATACACGATGCGTCCTAAAAATATAAAATATCGTATCTGAGACAAGTTAATCTAAAAGTCCTACATTTGAGAAGGATATTTAATTATTCCATGACAAACATCCATTTTTAAAAACGCTTCTTTTATAGATCCTATCCTAATTATGCCATTTAAATTTAATCAGCTCACGAATTTATATTAATTGATAAAAAATATTTGTTTTCGGGTTCGAGAGAATTGTACTCGAACGAAATTGCACAGAATATTATATCGTAATTGGAAAATCAAAATATAAAGCACGAGAGATTGCAAGGACAATGACGCATAAAATAGACGGATAGAGAAACGAGACAAAGAGGGCGAAACACCTGCAAATACGATGCCTATAGGAAGCGTCGTTGTGCGATATCGAAAAAAAAAGAGAAAAATGGAAACGGTACAATGGTGTTCGTGCGCTCGGTATATGACAGCTGCTGTCACGGGTAGTGCTCCGACCATGTGCTCGGTGCACGCCGAGCATTTCCACCATCCTCCCTCGACGCATTGCGAGAGCGCAGTACGCCTCAGCTATGATGAAAATCGCGATTGAATCGGGATTGAATATTTGATGCAGTTTATTATATCAAAGTCTGTGTATTATCATGCATGTAATTTTCTGTGCATTAAGTGCTTAACAAATTCTTGATCAAACGAAGAGGAAGCTTCAAATCCGTCAAATATTAACAGTGCTACGATGCGATGAGAATAATAGTGCGCCCTATCATACGAAGTAAATTTTGTGCGTGTAAAGAACGTGAGAAACACTATATGCAAAATAAATTTTCCGTTGAAATTCGCGAAAACAATCGCATGTTAGAAATGGGTTTTGGCAATCATGTTTATCGTAGAGTGCAAAATAATTTATCGCTATCTAGAAATAAACGTAGCCAATATATAGCAATGAAAATGTTTACGTGTTCATCCGAACGTTACAATTTATCTGCCGATATTTATAAAAATATTTATAAACGACTTGGTTAACGCAAAAGCAGATTCTGCGAGATATTGAGATTACGATGTCGCAATCGATAGCTAAAATTTTCTTAAAATTGTCATAATTAGCCGCGAGCTCTTCGAGACTCTTCCAGTCTCGTTTCAAAGGTAACAGTCAAAACCTCATCTCGATCGCGTTTGTTAAGTAGGTTGGCGATTCGACGGAAGAGCTGCGGGTCGATTCCAGCACTCGCGCGGCCAGATAGGATCTCAATTCCATAATTGCAGAGGCCTCCTCGCTGCCGCCCACGCGAATGCACAGACCAATAGCGTCCGCACCCCTAGTTACGCAGGGCAGTGTTAGGAACATGGAACGGTTCGCAGTTGGTGTTGCAATCTCAACTGGATTGTAAACAGCGTACCGATATTCGATCGATGCCGACTTTAGCATGTTGTTCGTTTCATTAGTCGCCGTAAACGGTTCTATTGATTGTTAAATTACCATGTAATGTCCTCTGAATCTCTGAAGCTTCGTGCTTCCTCGAACCTTTAAGTTCTTGAAAATTCAGATTTTTTGAAGTATTTTTTTCTGTATTTCACATTTTGAGAAGTATTTTAGTTATGATTTTTTTTCTCTGCGTAATAAAGAAATCGTTTCTGG
Organism: Temnothorax nylanderi; assembly: GCF_030848795.1. Classification (NCBI taxonomy): domain Eukaryota; kingdom Metazoa; phylum Arthropoda; class Insecta; order Hymenoptera; family Formicidae; genus Temnothorax; species Temnothorax nylanderi. The sequence goes on along the minus strand of NW_027249442.1, from coordinate 75,699 downwards.
CATCGTAAAGTTAACGATGATTGCTACGTGTATTTAATATCAGCAATCTCGGTGCGGTTGTAAATAGCGTATCGATACCTCTCCGATCGATGCCAGCTTTAGCGCGTTGTTTGTTTTATTAGGTTCCGTAAAGGCTCTATCGATTGTTAAATTATCGTATTGTATCCTTGAATACTACGAGCCTTTAGCCTCTGAATCTTCAACTCTCTGTAGTTACTGGGATCTCTTTGAATCTTTAATTATAAATTAAGACTTCGGAGAACTCTTTAAAAGAACTCATTAGAAGTCTCTCGATATATTACAAATACATTGCTACAAAAAAAGTATACAAAATTTTTATAATTACGGTAATTAGAACGTCTGTGTAATGAGTCGAATTTTTTTTGCCAAGTCTTAACGACTCTTAACGTTATTCATGATTCTAAATTACAACGTACTGCCAGTTTTTGCACTAGTCTCCTCAATAAAAAGTCTTCTTGTGTTCATTTCTGTGTGTGCCAAAGTAAGTGATATAAATTTACATTTCCTACCATCGGAATCAATTCGGTTATGCTCGCTCTCATCGACAGATATAGAAATAGGTTTGGGCCTGTTACTATAGTCGCGTATCCAGTTGCAGGGGTGGTTGTGGTTCTAGATAGCTATGCCACTGTGGCCTTGCTGGAGTCGGTCGTGTCGGTAATGGTGGGGTTGCTAGTGGTAATGCGTATATAGCTATATAGTGGAGAAAGAGAGAAAAAGAGAGAGAGAAAGAGAGAGAGAGAGAGAGAGAGCTTTGACTGGTCGCTCAGGAGGGTTGCATAATGCAGCGAGCGTCGAGCTGGCAGGGCGTTGACTTTATGCAGCATTACGTTTCTTTACCCTTTGGCTTTCTCCCTCTCCACCCTCGCCGCCGTTATCAGCTCCGTTGCTCTTGTTTGTCTAGTTTTAATGCACGCGATAATTTACGCGCACGATCATACGGAATGTGTCCGAAATTGTTTTTACCGGACAGAATGAAATTTCCGTTCTGTTAGAATCCTTATTGCTCCATAAATGAAATAGTTAATAAATGATAAGATAATAAATGATAAAAAAAGAAGTCTCTCGGTATTGGTTTAAATAAAATTTTACTTTTAATTTTATAGCTAAGTTAATATTCATTTATCTCACAGAAAATGTATTTATTTCATTAGTACATTGGATCGATAATTATAATAAGTGAAAGTCTCATTATAATTTCAAATAATTATTAATGCAAGAATAATATGAGTCTGTATTTCATTTATATTACCAGCTATCCAGAACACGTTGTGCATTATGCTAATATACTGACGCAATTTTCTCCAACAGTGGTAACAGTTATCATTTATCATTATCGATCCCCCGCACATAGTTTTTGTTTAGCGAAAAGTCGGTTACGTAACGGGAGGAATGTCCTAAGACTCGACTTCCCTATGCATGCAACTGCATACAGTCCTTAATCTCCCTTTCTATCCACTCCGCTCATATTATCATTTTTATCGTTCCCATTTATTGCCCAACAGAGATAAATGATCATGAATTACTCCAAGTCGCGAAGTACGGGCTGGAAATAGGTAAAGTTAAAACTAGCCTCGACAAGTGTTCCCGAGAAAGAGAATAGCAAATAATATATTATTATTATATTATAATAATTATAACTTATTCCGAAAAAGAGATTAGATCAGCATTATCAGATCATCACACAAAGACTAGAAACATTATTTACACAGATTATCATTCTAGACCTCGTTCTAGACGGAATATGTTGAATCACACAATCTTGAACGCCAAGATACGCATAAGTACGAATCGTAACTCAAATGGGAAATATCTCCGGCTTATTGCTCCCAAGAATTCATCGAGATGGCAATATTGCTTCCATTCTCTCGCAATATTGCTTCCAAGAATTAATCGCCGCGATTAATCGCTCTCTCTCTAGAAACTTTCGCATAACGTATAACGTGCACCGAAATTCGTGCCCCCTGCGGAACCATTGTATACCCTTTCTCGACCGTTACCACACCCGGGTTCTAATCGAACGCTTGAAAATCGCCGGGGCTAACAAAAGGGCCGCGCCAAGCGATCGCCGATAATCCTAATCGTACTATCGCGCTACCTTTTCGCTCCCCTTCTCTGTCGGCGTGGTATGACGTTTATCGGCGTGCCCGCTCCTCCGTTTATTAATTTAATCGCTCGCGTCACGTCGTTGGTGACTTCTCGACCGCGCCGAATTCCTTCGCTGATACGTCTCGATACGTTCCGCGCCTCTCCTCTCTCTCTCTTTATCTATGTCATATATCTTTTCGGGTGTTCTCACGACTCGATACGAAACGTGACATCATCCGCGCGGAATTCAGACGAGTGAGACGTGATTTGATTTACCACCAACTGACGACGGTGCAGCCGTTCGATTGCCCGTCAAAGACCGGCCCGGCCTCCGGACCAATATTATCGCTATTTAAGAGCGTTTGCCGGCCGGCAACCTCTACGCGGAATTCCTTTGAAATCAATAAGTAATATGACATCCAAGGAGGACACCGAGCTCGATTGTCTCCTTGAACATTTATCCTGCTCATTCGACCCCGAGTTTTCGCTCTGATTGTTCCTAATGGCCCCACCGCACCGGTTCGGTCGGGCCATTTGGTCGGGTCTGTTCCTTTGGGGGAATTCTTGGAATTGCAGATTAACCCCTGGGAATGCTTTCCGTTACATGCATTATTCGGGAGGATATTTTGTTCACGATTGTTTTGAAAGAGACGGCTATGACGAAACTTATCAAGTTATTGATATTATGTTTTTTAAAGAGAACTGGTGCAATCCCGATATAATCGTGACGAGAGTCACGTGTTTGATACAATCAATTGGTAATTTTTCATCGTCGATTCCCCGCGCTATATTACTCACCGCGCACGTGACTTCAATATATCTATCATTTGCAAAGCCTCCACACGGTATTGAGAAAAGCCTCCGTTCTCAACGAGGCGAGGTCGAAACGTATCGACCTCTCGTCTTTAGCCGGCGCTAAAAGACCCGCGTCTTATCCCAACCGCATTTCTCATTTCGTTCTTCCTCTCGCCCTATTCTTCTCGGCCGAGTGCGGCGATCGCATGCACGTGCAAGTCGCGCTATTTGCACAACGTCGAATACGGGAAGAGTGTACACACGAGGGGGAAGAGAGCTACGTATCACATACTCGCGAACTCGTGTGACCTCCTGCCCCCGGCCCAACACCCCCTGCCCGTCGACCGACCACCCTTCGCCATCCCCTTCGAAGCATCCGCCCCACGGCGCTCCTCTCCCTCCCTCTTGCCTCCTAGGCACCCACCACCCCAGGGCTTTTCCTCGGAGGTTCATCGATCGCCCCCAATCACCCGCACCTGCCATCTTGCCTCTCCATCCCCTTGAAAACCTCCGAAAGCTCCGATATCTCTTTGGCCTCCGTCGTTCTCCCTCGGGCCCTCGCCTCTCTCGCTTCATCTTCATTCGCGGCTTTTCGGCTCGCTTCGTGTGCGCGCGATAAAGCTCTTCGCGCGAGGCCCCCTCTTTGAGCCGGCCTTCCATCGAAATTAACTTCTGCGATCTCGGGATGACACTCGATGTCGCCCCTCGCCCCTCTCCCCCTCCTCCTTTGATCTTCGCCGCGCCGCGCGTTTCCCTCGGCGCACGTTTCCGCCTCTTTACACAGGATCGTGCTGAAAGGGGATACCGATTGCTCTTTGGTATCTTCATTTTCGCTTTCTTTCCGGCACGGGGCTTTTATCGGCGCGATAGGAAATTTTCACAGCTTTCCATCTCGGCTTTGGTGTCTTTTTGGTCGTCGAGCCTGGAACGAGATCGCTCGGTTTCATTAAAATTAGTTTTCGTTTCAAGTCACTTTCTTCACGTTGTCACTGGTCGGCTGCTTTCAAAGACGGAAGCTCGATTTCTTGCTTTTAGTTTCTCCTTTCATCGTCCTTTCGTATCTTACGATGTACAAAATTGTTATTTTATTCAATCCAAGTGATATCTACCTCGAAAAAACCTAAATAACAAGTGGTATCTATTTAAAAAAAATACGTGAAATTATTTAATACTGCGCCAATTACAAAGAGAGAATATATATATATACCTTAACAAAATTATTTTTATATCACGAAATTGCGTTACCAAACTCAATCCAAGTGATATATACCTTAACAAAATTATATCACAAAATTGTTTTACCTAACTCAACCTAAGTGATATGTTATTTCAAAAAAATATATGAAATCTTTAAATTACGCCAACTACAAAGAGAATATATATATTGCTTTGAAAAATAATTGTAGTGCAACTACTCTTAAAAAATAAAACAAAATTGTGTTACCTAACTCAACCCAAGTGGTATGTATCTTTGTATTCCTGAGGATCTTTCTATCAACCCAAGTGGTAGTAGTTTTAATTCTCCTTGATAAAATTATAATATTACAAAGAATCATTTAATCATTTTAATCACAAAGAATTAAAGAGGTAACATTATAAAATAAAATATTTAATTAAAATAAAATAAATAAATTTTTCTTGTAAAAAACTTGGCGCTGCTTTTTTAAAGTCTATCCAGACAAATTTGCATCGCGCATAAACATAAGCGTAAGAAATTGATTGGTTCATATATATGTGCAAAAGGAAATAGACCAATCCATCTCTTTATGCATATGCTTATGCACCTATGCAAGTTTGTCTAGATTAATCTTAAAAAAGCAGCGCCAAGTTTTTTACAAGAAAAATTTATTTATTTTATTTTAATTAAATATTTTTATTTTATAATGTTACCTCTTTAATTCTTTGTGATTAAAATGATTAAATGATTCTTTGTAATATTATAATTTTATCAAGGAGAATTAAAACTACTACCACTTGGGTTGATAGAAAGATCCTCAGGAATACAAAGATACATACCACTTGGGTTGAGTTAGGTAACACAATTTTGTTTTATTTTTTAAGAGTAGTTGCACTACAATTATTTTTCAAAGCAATATATATATTCTCTTTGTAGTTGGCGTAATTTAAAGATTTCATATATTTTTTTGAAATAACATATCACTTAGGTTGAGTTAGGTAAAACAATTTTGTGATATAATTTTGTTAAGGTATATATCACTTGGATTGAGTTTGGTAACGCAATTTCGTGATATAAAAATAATTTTGTTAAGGTATATATATATATTCTCTCTTTGTAATTGGCGCAGTATTAAATAATTTCACGTATTTTTTTTTAAATAGATACCACTTGTTATTTAGGTTTTTTCGAGGTAGATATCACTTGGATTGAATAAAATAACAATTTTGTAATTTAATAATTTTGTGAGACAATTTTTGTGAGACAATTTTGTGAGACAATTTTTGTGAGACAATTTTGTGAGACAATTTTTGTGAGACAATTTTGTGAGATAATTTTTCGATTGAATTTACAAAATACATTGCGTGTACTTGGCACTTTTTTTTACCTTTTTTGAAAAAGGTAATTTTGTACTGATATCACCTATTTTGTAGTGTTAAGCAAGGATCTGCAAAACATTTTTATTTTTATTTTTTAATTATTCACAAAATTAGCAATAACAACAAATACATAAAAATTAATAATATTTAAGTAAAAGTAAATTATACATTTCTCACAAAAATTGAAGGAACACTAAATTTATCTTGAAAAATAGGCAAAACTCGAGCAGCGGTAACTTTGTTAAAAATGAATAAAATTTAAATTTCAAGCTTAAAACCTCTACTTTCGAAAGGTTACTATTATTCGTCCAATTTTTATTATGTCTAGACATAATTTAATTCAGCGGATTTTTATTATGTCATGACATAATTTTAATTCTGCCGCTAGGGAATTTTTAAGTCCATTCTTATGAATCAAGCTTGAATTTGATGTCTAGGTGTCCCAGGTTGCCGATAACGAGGTCCACATAGTGCGCTCCAGTTTTCGGTGTCCAGGTGTATTAATACCTTGAATTCGATGTCCACGTGTTCCAGGTTGCCGATGACGGGTTCCAGATAGTGCGCTCCATAGTTTTCGGTGTCCAGGTGTAATAATACGTTGAATTCGATGTCTAGGTGTCCCACGTTGCCGATGACGAGGTCCACATAGTGCGCTCCGTAGTTTTCGGTGTCTACGTGTATTAATACCTTGAATTCGATATCTACGTGTCCTACATTCAGATTTAAAGTTATTAATACACCTAGACACCAAAAACTACAAAGCGCACTATGTGAACCTCGTCATCGGCAACCTGGGACACGTAGACATCGAATTCGAGGTATTATTACACCTAGACACCGAAAACTACGGAGCGCGCTATCTGGACCTCGTCATCAGCAACCTGGGACACCTAGACATCAATTTCAAGGTATTAATACACGTAGACACCGAAAACTACGGAGCGCACTATGTGGACCTCGTCATCGGCAACCTGGGACACCTAGACATCGAATTCAAGGTATTAATACACGTAGACACCGAAAACTACGGAGCTCACTATCTAGACATCGTCATCGGCAACCTGGGACACGTAGACATCGAATTCAACGTATTATTACACCTGGACACCGAAAACTATGAAGCGCACTATCTGGACCTCGTCATCGGCAACCTAGGATACCTAGACATCGAATTCAAGCTTGATTTATAAGAATCGACTTAAAAATTCCCTAGCGGCACTTTCTGCCAAGCGTAGGGTTCCTTCTTTTCCGGCAGCGGTGGTAATACGATGTAAGGATACGAAATCTCTCCAGATAAACATGAAGCAATTGACTCAATATGTATTATATATATATACCTAATTTACCTAAATAGAAATCTTCCTCCTGACCGATAAGTCTATCGACCTAATTTAATTTACCTACTAGATCGATCGAAATACGCGCGCAATATCGAAACTGGCGATACCTGCGCCGCCAGTGTCGAAAAAGTGAAAGCGACATTTCTCTGTTATCTGTTTGTTACATGTATGTTATAATGAATTGAGAGCGTTGACGTAGACGTGAACTTGGCATACAAATTTACAATGATTTGATATATTAAAATAACACCTTTTCACTTGAAATATGAAATCGTTAATTTAAAATATTCCTATTCTTTAAGAATGGCTTCCAATAATTTTTAATTAATTAATCAAATGTTTCTTTCTTTGATGACACTGCATTAAACTTCATCGACTTCGCCGTAATTCTTCTTGTTCTTGTAATTAACTTGCGGACAAGATCCTGACTTCTTCTGTCAATTCTTTAGATTTTCGCGTTACTTTGACCATCTCTAACAAGGACTCGACCCTTCGGAGTCCTTCCAATTTTCAACGAAATTGCATTTAGGCACGCGCGTCCCGTCATCTTCGCTCCTCTCTCCCTCGATCTCATTACTTTACTACCGAAGTATTCCTTCGTCGATTTTCCTCAATCTCGTTGAGCTCCATCCAACGATAATCCGGTGAAGCCACCCCAATTAGATTTACCGATGCATTTCTTTCGGCGAGCGGTCGATTCCACGCTTTCGTTCGTTGGCTACTTTCCGCGATTCCCTCGAATTTCCCGGGGATATTAATTTCCGCTCGGGGCTCCGCTTGGAAGCCGTCCAGAACGATGATGAAAGAAAAGGAATTGGGTTGGAATGGAGCACCGGCACATACCGGCGCGGGGGTGCGCGAGTCCGAATGCTCTAGAGGTTCTACACGGTTCGTGAATTTTCAGAGGTCTCGTTACGGCCCTGACCTTTCCAAATGCGCCTAGGCCTCGTGTGTATGTGCATGCTATGAATATGTAACGAAGAGGATATCGGGAGAGGGCCGCTCGCGAGCGATACGACTTTAGCTTTTGACTTCCGCGTCCGCAAAGTGCGATGATAATTGCTTAATTGAATGTTGCAGCGAATAATATTAGAGAACGTAACGCGAGACGCTAGCTCCGGAAAACGATAAGTATACACGGGGTGCAAACTGAAGAGTACAAAGGTGAAACGCATTTCTTCTAAGCTTTGCACTTGTAGCGCGCTAAATTAAAAGTCTTTAGCGGATTTCAAATAGTTGCCCACTTGAACTGGAGATATATCGTACACGAAGTCCAGATCAATATAGAGCGCCAGTAGCGAGAATGAGAATTTGCAAGAAATACTCGGCTCTTAATTCTGATTGCTATGTTGCTATTAAAAAAAAACGCTTGTACACACGCATAGCTTCGATCTCTAGGCTGGCACTTTATTTTTACTTTCCGTCATATTATTAATATTACTATTATATAATCAGCTCCATATAGATGTAATCTTCGCAACTGAAATCTTGCGAAACTGTTCCGATAACGAGCTTCGTATAAAAGAAATCGCGCAGAATAGCCTAACTATAACTGTCTCTTTCAAAAATATGGAAAAATATATTTTTGTTCCTCTCAAGGCTGACGATCTTAAGACACGTTCCACGTAGCGCGATTGCCGCATCGAGTTCTCGCCTTCTCGTCTAATTTTCCTTTCAGGGCGCTCCTGACATTTAACTCGCATCTTAATTATGCGGATTATGAGAGTAGTGCAGTGCGAGAAGCGTCCGGTCTGCGGCCCCCAACGTCATGTACTATACATGGCCCGGATACGGCGCACGCAATTTTCTAGGTCGGCACGGCGGCAGGGAAGGTCAGGATTGGTTCAAGTCCAAGCCTTCGAAGTGGTCGTCGTGTTCTCGCCGCCGTCGTCGTTGTCGTCGTCGTCGTCGGCGGCGGCGGCGGCGTGAACGCGCGCCGCAGCGTCGACGGCAGTAGATCTATAATTAGCAGAATATCCGCGCAGCGACGCGGCATGACGGCGCGAGACCGAAGGGTATCGAGGTATCGCGCCTTCATCGGGTTGTGCGGGGAATCGAGATTTGACGGTGACGCGAGATTTAGACAGATATCCGCCTATTTCTCAATAAAATGCACGCAGAAAATTAATATAAAATTTACGTAAACTTATTTAATATAAAATGATATATAATTGCACGTCTCTAAATATAAAATATTATTCATATATAGAACATATATATACGCGAAAAATCTTTTGTCTGAGAGAAATTGATTAGATTCTATTCATTATCCGAGAATTAGTGGAACTTTCTTTAATTTACAAATTCTCTTAATAATTGTGTCGGTTCTGTGCTAATAACTAAGAGACAGATTGCAGACATAACTAAACATTTAACTCCCTTTCAACTTAAACTCTATATTTAATATCTTTATTAATTAACATGGGTGTAAATAATTGCTGTAATAGCGAAGTCGTGTCGATACTCTCATTGGAATCCTCAAGATTCAGCTTCAATCCCGAAGATGCATTACTCTTTGCTGTTCCTTTCTCCGCGCTGCGCTTGACGACGGATGTTTCCAGTCAAGATTGAACATGGAATTCATAAGTATTTGGCCACAATTATTTGCTCATGTTGCATCGCAACGAGAATGACAGCACATCTTTCAGATAAAAGACGCCGTGGGTTTATTGACACTAGGTTGATTCTACTCTCGTTGACACGCGCTGTCTCGCACCGCTTCCGCTTTCTCCTCATCCTCCTCTTCGCGTCATCTTAGCGATGAGAGTCTGCAAGTGGCTAGGTCGCTAAAAAAATAAAGAAAAAAGACACTTTGCCTTGCGGCTGTCAGCCGACAAACGCACAATATGAAGAAATATTAGAATTAGGTTTCAAATGTCAACTATCACAAATCCTAGGCTTTATTTTAATTGTCTACTATCACAAATCCTAGGCTTTATTTCGCATATTGTATTATTATTATTCAACATATTATACATATTATTATTTGTATAAAATCAGAGAAAAATGTGGAAATTTATCGCGTCTGAACGTTCCGCAATTCGATTCTTTCTCGAGCACCCTTACCGGCCTGATACGGTCGATCGATCGCGCGTTGTATCTCGCTCGAGGAACCAGGTCGTTTCGTGCATGAGACATTGTCGAAGGAAGCTCCGAATTTAAAGCCAACTGGAACCTTTCGATCCGCAGTAATCACCTAGATTACAGTCCGATAAGACTACCATTTGAATAATGACTATATCCGTGCGATGAGCCTTCATGCAAGAGGCCAGAGGAGGGTAATCAAAGAGTAACCGGCAAATAACAGAAACAGACGAGCGAGGAAAGAAGGAAGGATAGAACCGGAGGACCGAAAATAGGCCTAGACGTTGCGTATTTCCCTTTTCCGTCCCGCTCGATTTCTCCATCTCTCTCGAATATTTCTGTTTCGCGCGACCGTCTACGCGATAAGAGCCGCTCTGATCTTCCAGACCTGAGAGATCCGAGATAAATGACCGGCCCTGAAACTCCCTGAAGTATATGACTAAAAGGAAGAAATTCACGCGTGGCGCCGAGCACGACTCGAGAAAGCGCCGCGCGCCGCGCGCCGCGCGCCGTTGCGGTAAGATATTTGCGCCTTTCTCAACAAACAATAGTATAGTTAGCCATAACAATATTTCGGCCATTCTAAATAGACAGGGAGAGACAAACGTCCGAGCTCGGCACGACACAGTTCGAATAGTTCGGAGTAGGGTACGGTTTCGGTAAAACTTTACATCGTAAATTTCTGGACCGTGTCGCCAATGCGCTACATGAAGAATGCGAACGCGAAATGTGAAGGGTGGTCAGTGCGCGCAGACACGCCTTTTAAACGCGAGGCAACGTGAGAGCCGCGCGGTATAGCTCCTTTAAATATGAAATACGAAACTATGGGCGCGCTCGCGCCGGAAATTTCGGTCGTAACCCAGAAACATCGTAACATTCTACCGGCAACGATGCGTGAGTAACGGTGCAGCGGGTGCGGCGGGTGCGGCGGGAGTAATAACGCTGCTGGCCGCGACGGCGAAACCGTTGCGCGACCACCTAGTGCAGGATATTTAAAAGATCGGATCTGGCGGATCACCCGCCCACGACCAGAGGGGAATAATCGTGCAGGATTAACAAACGCGCGTCGTACGGCCGCGCTGTGATGCCTGCATGGCATTATATCACTCACCTCGCGCGCGGATCGTGGATTTTGCGAAACTGACCGTCGACAATGCGCATTTGGGAGATTTCTTTCGCACCGGTGCGTGCACAATTCGCGAATGTAAATCATCGTTCTGTATATCGTAAAATTTATATCGCGCGTGATGTACGAAATAAATTCTCTATTTCGAACAGAATGACAGCGGTAAGAATAAGAAATTCTGATTCCTCAGAGTATGATATTCTGGCGAGTATGATATAAAGTTGCGAAAGGAAAGAAAATATTGCATCATGCTTGGCGCGATGAAGAACAGTCGAACACCTGGTACGCATCGCTGACCATTAACCTGCCAGAAATATTTCTTATAGAATGAATCTTCTACTTATATTGTTTCAATGTAGCACACAAATTCCTCTCATTATTTCACGCGTTCAACGAAAAGCGAGAAAATATCCTATCAATAAATTCGACACAATACTCATTAATAAAAAAGTATATAAAATTCAACAGAAAAATTTAACACAGATTTTTTCAAAATCCAAAACTGAATTATTTAAAATAATATTCCGGTAGGGCATGACAGAGAAATTAACGTTCGTTGTCATCGTTTGAAATTATCTTTGAGCGTAAAGGTTCTTTTAACTCTTGCTTTCCGCATTTCACAATCCTTTGACGTTCGTTATCGGATGAACGGTAATACCGTCAATGTAGGAATATCGGCCTCACGCGAGGACGCATTGAGGGTAACGCGGATCGGGGCGCGATAATTTGTGCGCGCACGCGCGCGCATATGTGCGTGCATGTGCTCGGCGCCGTCGCGTATAGTGGTCCATCAATTTCGCCGATCCGGACGTTTACGAGACGATCGTAAAACGGACTCGTAATAGGCGTGCACAACTGTACAGACCGCCGCCGCCGCCGTCGCCGCCGCCTCCGCCGTAACCGCCGGGTGGCCGGCCGGTCGGGAAATTCGATCGAGCAAAGGGTTTTACGTAAGTCGAGGTCCTTCGATCGACGATGTTTCCGCTCCTCCCGTAGGCATTCAGCGAGGTCCTAGCAGCTGTCGATCAATTTTACATGTGGCCCATCCGCACGAGCCATCATCGATTTCACGTAAATTTTTCACGGCCCCCTTTTAGCCATTTATGTCTTATTTTATTGCGAACGATAATGCGGTCGCGTGATGAAGTTCTCGAAGGTCTCATTGTATAATTATTACATAATTATCATAACTAGGAGAGTATTCTGATAATTCAGTGAATCTTTAGCGCGTTGTATTATTTACTATATTATTTACGATGTTTCTTTATGAAATAATTTATTTATCACTTTACGAACAAAATTTTTGAATTTCTATATACGTGTGAATCTCGTTTGGAAATTTACTAAATTTACTTTTAATCCATTTGTATTTGTTGCACGCGCGTTTATATGCTCGCAGCGAAAATTCGAAGTGGACTCCCCTTTGATTCTTTTTTACTCGCTTACTCTAGTACCGGGGAGCCGCGACTCCAAACACTTCTGTCTCGCTATAAAAAAAGATACAATCGTTCGCGAACGAGTGATCTTACTCGACGAGGCTCGTAGACACCTTGATTATTTTCTAGTGACTTTACGAGTGGGACGGGCTGCCAGACGCCGGCCAGACGAACCGCGGATCGTTTAACGTAGATAAATCCAACGGCACCCACGCTGGAGCTTCGGCGCCGTATAGGAAGACACGGGGACGCGAATGAGAAGCGGAGACGCGAGAGACGCGCGGAGTCAGAGTCGCATAGATAAATCGAGTGTAAAAAGGAGCTATATTTGTCGGTGTAAATGGCCGATCTGATCGCTTATATAAACTCGCGTTGCGACCGCCGCTTAATAATCGCAGCAATTACAGATACCTGTTACATACAATCTTCGATTAACAGTACGGATTATCATGTGTGTGATTACTCGTTTCTCAATTAATAATTGAGGTACTTTGGCGATGAAAGATTGTATTACATCAAGAGTATTTAATCCAGGAAAGAGATTATTACGACTTTACAATAAAAAATTTACCGATTTTAGCTACTTCTGACAAAAGTCAACGTCGTTGAAAACGTATTGTTTATAATACTCGTACTCTCTTGCTGTCACAACACAGGCCAGCTACAAATTTACAGCAGCTAACATCACTAAGTGGCAATTATACTCTCGGTCGTGTAGAACGAAAATAAGCGTGCTAGACGCGGAAACAAAACTCGTAAGGGCCAAGAGCAACTCTTCCCGCGGACAAAGGCCAGAAGGAAAACGTTCGCTCACAACGAGGACTCTGTGCACCTTGCACGGAGTTGCATAGAGGCCCGATTCGAGAGCTCGGAGCAAAGCAAAGATGCAAAGAGGCGTCGAGTGAAATGACGAAAGCTATTCCGAAAGCTCTACATGAGGCAACAGCCGTCGACGACGTCGCCTGATATCTCGTCTCACGTCGCCGATTTCTCTCGTCGAGTGGCGCCAGAGAAACGAGCAATTTTTCTTTTCGCGACCGATAAACATATTTGCGACGATTCTTCTTCTACGTTTACCACCTCCTCCCGCGCTTGTTCGCTCCCCCCCTTCTCCACTCGTTCTTTCCCCTTTTCTTTCCAGTTTCTTTCCCCCCTACTGCGCGATATGAGTAATCCCGTCGAGACGATGCGTATAATAATGATGGGCGACAGGTGTCCTCTTCTGAATATACGAACGTTTCCATCCTCGACGACGAAAACGCGTCGCGTTCTCCGTATACACTCGACGGAGGTCACAGCCGAAAAATTACGATACATCGATTTTAAGACGAAATTAAATTAATTTTCAAGAATCGTTTATTTCTGTATAGTAATGTGTAGTAATTTTTATAAATCACTCTTTTGTTTATTCACAAAGTGTGCGAATAACGTATTTAATTATTCTGACGATATACATATAATTATTTCATAACGTAAAGATTTAATGAGATTTAACGCAGAGTTCGTAGATGTAAGAAAAAACAAAAAAACAAATACGTTGCATCTTTCTCCGGGAGAGAAAATCCTCTCAAGAATTGCTCTGCGACAACGAGAATCGCAAGAGGCGCGTCGCCTAATTGGTGTATTTCATGTAAAAGCAGTCATGCTTCGGTGATAACGAGAGCAGCAATTCACGCCAGCGATTTTATTGCACTCGGCAAAAGGAGATTCGTCAAGAATCATTTCGCCTTTCCTTGTGAACGGTAACGGTGATTGCCAACAGCTGGTGGCACCCTCGAACGGCCTTGTCTGCTCTCGTCAGAGACGATCTCCGTGATCGTCGAGTGAAATTTTCACGGACGGCGGAAGACAATCCCGGATAATGCGACAAGATGTGCGTGGCCGGACCTCGGTCGACGGAGTTGATGAGGTAAATACAGATCTCATCAGATGTAATTTGTCGCGACTCTAGCGCGCTCGTTTCAAGATCGCTCCTTTTCTTATTTTCTTTTCAAATAATCTTGGACTAATTAACTGATAGCTACGCAGTTATATGTGAAACAGGTGACTTACGTCGGCGAAGGTCGGCGCCGGGCGAAGGGCGCGCCGTTTTGTGAACGACGCAACAACAACGTTGAATACATCATGATGATGCTTATCGTCTTTTGAGACGCACTCGATGGGGGACAAGTAATTAGAAAAAAATATATCTTAATAAAAAAATATATCCTAAATAAGTCTTAATAAAAATAATTACTATATTAGGAAAGAAATATCGAAAGTTTATAAAAATAAAGATTTTATTACTGTGAAAAATTAAGAACGCAGAATTTGATGCGTATAGAGAATTACAATCTCGATAATCAGATGTGACAAGCAAAAGGAGATTATAGGAATTGACATTAGGTGCGAAGACCGTACCCACTGCAGAAGCTAATTGTCACTGACTGACTCGCTCCTGATTAATGGTGGCCGAAATTTTATCAACGAGTGACGCGCCCTGAAAACGCACGGGGAGAGTCGGCTGCACGAAATTAGGGCCCAATGAAGCCGAATACAATTACTTGGAAACGAGGAGACGGGAAATAATGAATTTAACCGTTTCTTTTTCTCGCCTGATCCTGAAGCGAAGAACTAAGGGAAAAAGGAGAGTTCTGAAAGAGGAAGCTAGGATTATTCCGCGCCGCAGAATAACTCTGCAACTGCGACCTATTTAAATTCCCCGTCTCAAATTAAGGAAGCCCCGAATCTTCTCATGATCATTAAAATTAAGTTAAGTTCTCCATGATAATTGATATGTCACAGTTAAACAGCGACTTACAGCTTATTTTATTTGTTTATTACATAATGCTTGAATTTTACACAAATAAATAAAATTTCGACAATGTTAAGAAAGCCTCGTAAATTGTTTTAAATATTGATATTTTAAATTAATATTAAAAGTAACATCATCGAAAGTAACCGAATTTCTCCTTCTCTATAATGTATTCTATACCATGCTTTATATGTAACATGCCATTAATTCATGTGGATTCCAAGAGCGCACCTCCTGCGAAGGCAGGTGTTGGACAGGTAGATCGCACGGATACGCCGACACCTGGCCTGCCCCCATATGACGTTCTACGTAGCGTACACACTACTAAGAACGGACCGCGTTGAGTGTCAGTTCGAGAACGCGATACGACGGGATGTCGTACGACTCGTACGCGCGAATTAATAATTTCGGCAGTATCAGAGACCCGCAGCGTGTCTCCGTCAATTAGCGCATTCGTAACGGGAAAGTGCTAACGAATGGAGAACATGGGGTATCTGAGTAAATTCCCACGAACGTCGTAAAGCTCTGAGAACTTGGTTTTCCAATTAACAGGTCGTCACTTGATGCGTCGAATTTGCGAAGCAACGGCGTTTGGATGACGGTAAAATAAATTTAAATTAGTCTCACGTTGGGCGCCGTGAAGGCTTCGGTGTAATGTATAGGATAGGTCATCAAGTTACTTGTCTTTCTAAGTACTCGTGCATCTTACTTTTTTTTTCTTTTTCTTTCTTCAAGTTGTTGGATTGCGAGATGATATAACGTTAATGACAACAGCTTTTTCTCTAGGATGTCAAGGCTATCTCCATTATTTCTGGTCTCTAAGTGGAACGCTACCACTTACGGAACGGACCACGGAGTGGTAGGTTTTACCGCGAAAATAAAAAAAAGGATAACGAATCTAATGATCTCTATCAAGGCATTTTACATTTATTACGTCTCTCCTGTTCATCATATTAAGGGTAGTTAGTAAAAGTATTGTATGGCGTTTTATGAACGTTGGAGATACGAGACAAGAGATTCTCAGAAAACTTATTTAATTTTTGTCTCCGAGTAAAAGCTGTTGTAAATCCGTAAATAAGAGAAAACAGCTTGAGAACTTAGAAAACATTTTGTAAGTATATACATTTAAGCATACAACAAAAATATAAAGAATTATACTCATATAAAATTAATTAAACAAGAATTTTACATTATTGCAATTTCGTAAATCTTATTTCTTCATAAAATTAAAAAAAAATCGATACTTAATACTTCAATCAGTTATTATTTAATGTGTATCTGTAGAGAGCTACTTCACAAATCACTCGAAGAATTTAGGAAACGAAGATAAACGACGAGAGAAGTAGGCAGTAAGACTCTTGCTGCAAACTCCTCGTAAGATTTACTGTTTCAATGGTGCATTAGAGATAGTTTAACGAATAAATATTGCATGTGAATGATGGCACGATCCCTAAAATATTTGCAAATTTTAACAGCTTTTTCAAGCTGTAATCTCCAGCGGTGAAAAAGTAAAAGAATTGCGAACAAGCCAGGTTCTTAGTTCTTACTTTCTGAAAAAAGGCCAACTTTATCTAGACTTACATGTGTATGTTGATGAGATCATGGAGATGATTGCTGGGTTATCGCTTTTAATTTTTCGCACACTATTTTTGGTCGAATTCATTTTCCGAGGCTGATACGAGGGTGATCATACGCACGTACAATTATCGTATTTGGATATTTCTTTATTTTCTATCTATTGTGTACTAGATATTTGTATACACATTATTTTTAAATAGTAGCTTTTTTAACTGTAATTATCACATTTTTTAAAATAATATGGAATTAATTTGCGTCTCATTCAGGGTTTTATTAACTGTTATTAACTGTCATTTTACTTACTCAACCTTTTAATATAAATATAATGAATAGGTATTTTTTGTATGTATTAATAATTTAATTTGAAATGCCTAAACGAAAGAAATAATGAAACGTATGGAGTTCCCAACATAAGATTGGATTTCGTGACTATATTTCCGTGCTTTCCTTGGCGTTTACAAACGAAATAGAAATGTTGATACGATCGCAGTTTATTATTCTGGAAATGGTGTACGGTGATGAATAACAATGTGGTATGGAACTCCACTCAGTTCCACTCGGAGCTTCATGTAATCCTTCCGTTTCATCGTAAAATACACGCCCACGCACGGTGAAAAGAAAACAAATAACGGAACTTACTCGAAATTACCAAGCTGATCACGAAACTTCGTCCGACTTCTTCGAACCCTTTATCCTCGCAAAAACTTCGAAAATCGAAATACTAACTCAAGGGAAAATCCCATAAGAAGAGAGGATTCGAGAGGCGATAATTCTGGATGGAGACAGCAGCAGGACAAACGAAGAGATGGAGAAATGGAGACGGACTGATACTACTGGTGGGTTACGTCCGGGATTTCGCCGAGTTTACTGGCGCAATGCGGGGTGGCCAGACAACATGGCGCGCCCTTCTTCCACACGTATATACTACACACCACACACTATGGCTCGTCGAGAGCCACATGGGAATTAACGTACCGGCGCCTCTCAGTTGCTTTTTTTTTGCTCCTTCTTGATAGGGCGCGTGCCTTCTTCCGTTTTTTTTTTCCCTCGAAGAGCCCGGCACGCTCCTGTCATAGTTCCCCTTTGGGACAGGTGCGAAGTGCCTTGCAGGGAGCATCCCCTTACTCGTAATTAGGTATTCGCTTTCGAGACGTTATGAGGATCGAGCTGGAAGTGTTTGTTAATTTTAAAGCCCGTTTCTCGTTTGTTACGTCGGATTATTAATAATTCTCTCTTGAGTTTTTTTTTCATAATTTTCATAATTTTTTAATAACAATTGATTATAAGTTAACATCTTGAAATATACCGTATGAAAAATTAAAAATGCTGGCTCAAAAACATAGCGGATAAAGACTTTAGTTTCTGAATAACATCTCACGTTTGTTGTATAGTTAACACCCTCTAATAGCACTTTCTAGAAAATTATCATCGTACCCCGATTTCGATCAAAGCGCTCGCAATCAACGACGATTACGCTTTCCAGAAATGCGGAGCTTCCACCGCTTAAACAGCCCTTAAGACTTACAAAAGGTTCGAATGAGCAAGATTTGAAAAAGCCGACATCCCGAGGGAGATGAAAAGTGTGGGTGATGGGCGACCGAGGGTA
This sequence comes from Temnothorax nylanderi, assembly GCF_030848795.1. Classification (NCBI taxonomy): domain Eukaryota; kingdom Metazoa; phylum Arthropoda; class Insecta; order Hymenoptera; family Formicidae; genus Temnothorax; species Temnothorax nylanderi. The sequence goes on along the minus strand of NW_027249442.1, from coordinate 57,275 downwards.
GAGACAATTTTCGCGCGATTCATTCTCGCCCTCGGCGAATCCGCAATTTCGGGGGGGGGGGGTTGGCCCAGGCTCCCTTAAGCGGGGCCACACCACCGTGCCTGTCTCCGGAGGAGCCGCCGTGAAATCCCAACGGGACCTCGACGCCCCTTGCACGTCCTGACCACTCGATAATGAGCAATTCGCTCACCATTTCTCAGCCTTTTGTGTGCTCCCCCACACACGCGTGCCGACTCGACCCACATGCGCTTGCCAGAAGGGACGCCGTATGTTCGTTAGGTTGTTTCTCGGACCGGGCCCTTATTCGGTCGCATTAGTCGCAAACCTGGCGGAATCTTAACGGCGGTCACCGGCGCCGTTTACGCCTATTATGAATCAAAAAGAATGGTAAATTAAAATTATATATGATAACACTCCAGTATGTGAAAGAAATTGGATATAATAGCGCTGATGGAGCTCGAGCCTCAATAGAATAAATTTATGCACAATTACTATTGATATATTAGATAATTTTATTATATTCATTATATCGCAATATTCTTAGAATATCTAGGTCAGGATCTTTTGAGAAATAAACATTGCCATTACTGAAACGCTTAGTATATATTGATCTTATATTTAGATAATGAAAAGTTAACGAATATTCTAAAAATGATTTAATGTCAAACTTCATTTTTAGTATTTAAAAAATTTGTAATCCGCGTTTGTCGCACCATAAATGTTGGATCTCATCCTTCGGACCTTCGAACTCCACAATTCTGGTTCGATCAGTGGAAGCCTGCATTACATATGTATCCGTTCAACTTTAGAAGAGAAGAATAAATTGTTTGCGCGGTAATTTACTTTCGCTAAAAACGTGAGCCGATATATGACTCTCATAAGGGTGGCATCAATTATTTCTAGCTTGATCTCGTGGATTATTTATAGGGCGACTCGCGATTTCCGACGTTCTCGAAAGGCCGTTAGGCCTCGTCGATTGTCCTCGATCGACTGTAGTGGTAGAAATGATGACTGGCAGATATGTCGGTCGATGAATGTGCTTCGCAATTCAAATGCGATTAGGTGTAGGTACACCTGTATAGATATGCGGGCATTTTAATTAGTTAGCAGATATCGATGAACGGAAGTGGATAGCGTGTTTCATTTCTGCTTACTTTCCGTGATAATGATATTAAATCTTGACATCAATAGAATATAAAAGGAAGTCAATAATTAAAATCCAATAGCGTTACGTATAAATTGTATGATAAAAGATTTTTTGACTTTTTTCAGCAATCAATTACTATACAGATGTAGTTCTCTTGAATAAATTGCTTAATTTCTTTAAGAAATTTTTTCGAACTGCGCCTCCTTGCATCTCCGAAAACCATAATGCAACTTTTCCAGCGACTTCGTTGCAATTGCTTGTTAGATTCAAGGGTTGCATTCGTCCTCCACTTCGCCGCGTATGATCAATCCAGTCTCGGAGTCACCCCCGCGTTTCTAGCCCATATATATGATGAGGGCGGAGTGTAGCGACGGAAGTGATTCGTACGAATTTACGAAAGTGCAGCTCTTCACGCGTATTTCACTTCCCTCTAAGCCGGGCCGGTACCCTTCGGCGGCAACCACCCCCGCCGGCCTCTTCTATCGATCGACCCTTTGCACCCCTTTTGCCGGAAGCTGTATACCCGAAAGGAGAATGACTGTCGATACGCGGCTCTGCGCTTCGTTCTACGGGGTCGCGGCTTAATGCATTCTGATTTCCTTATTGCGCTTCCTGGAGACGCGGGTGCGCCGACGAAATGAAAAGCTGAGTCATGAAGGATCGGAAAGAAATCGGGAATTTCCAAGTGTTGTTAATATTAGAATATATAGTAGCGTTAAAGATAATTATACATAAGCAATTAAAAAAAAAAAGATTTTATTTCCCTTTTACCGTAGCTTGCTCTTTTTTTTTACAGATATTTTAAAGTAATTTTTTAAATTTAAATTCTTAGTCAATTATCTGTGATAATTTGTAATATTATGTATTATATATAAATAAATACAATGTTTTAAATTATATTAAAGAATTGCGGAGAACTTGGACTTACTACTGTGACTAATAGTATTGTATGAATTATAAGAAAAAATTATAAGTAATAAAGTACATAGCGTACATAATTAATAACATATTATTCATAATGGAAACGATCATATTTTACAGAATTTTCGAAAACGGAAGAGAATAAATGTTTAATCAGCGCTTTGCGATTTCGTGTAAACTTCTCGTATAAGCTTACGTATTTTTAGGTTCATGCATTAATCAATTCCTTTTTCTTGTGGGCCGCATTACTAGAATTTTATCTAAAAATATCCATTTTCATGAGAAAGTCTCGTGCCTTGGCGCTTTCGTGCGAGGACGTCGATAAAATCAGCTCGTACTAGGAACGTTCGACTTTGAAAGTGCTGATATTACATATCCTAAACTTCATATGTATTGCTTTGCAGCAAGTACTTAAAATAAATAATCCTTTTGGAATCTCTATTTCCGCTTTCGTTATCAGAAATGACAAATCGTATGACGTTTGCTTCGCACGTAACCGATTCTCACTTGCGAACTTGTCCGCAGGATAAAAAATATCGATAACCACGTGGCCATAAATATCAAATGATTTACGCAGCTTAAAACACTAATTTAGTTCGCAACAAAGACAGTAGCGTACGTTCGCATCGATGAAATATATCTAGATGCTCCGCGACAAATGCACCTGTAAATCTAACGGCTGGAACTGACATCGAATTCCTCGCGGAAGTTATTAATTTCTCGGCATCGCGCATTGCGGAAGAATTTTGACATTAACATCACCGTTAAATCAATCTTTCCAATGACGCATGCAAATCGAGCGACGGATCCTTAGCACGTGACAAATAAATTCGTTCACTCGGAAATGCTGACTTTACGACGGACGCAAATTTACACAGCACTCTCAGCGAATACACATTTAACTTGGCGCATTTAATGTTGCGCTTCGCGCTTCTCGCAACGAATTAAACGAAAAGTGAGCAGTCTTAAATCTCGCACAATTGTGCAGTTTGTGTCTACCGCAGCGGCGTGATTTATCGCGGAATATATTACATGTAGCGTTTCAAAAATTAATCATACACGTTCTTAACAGATTTGGGACCACTCTTGCAAATTAATAATTTGTAACTGCAGCAAATATTTTCTGAATTAAATATAAGCATTCATTAACAAGATAATAAAAATCTCTTTAACAGAATTTTCTCCTTTAATAAAATCAAGTGTTTAGTTAATTTCAGGACTAATATTTTTCAGGTAAATTCTGTTTTACATAAAAAAAACACAAAACCTATTTCAAATGTTCAAGTATTATATAATCAAAGTGGCAAATGGGAATATGTTCTCTGGAGATCTGAGCAGGGTTAAGCGATCGAGCGAACAGGGCTTTGATCACGGAGTGGAAACATTGCTATAAATCCTCGTCGAAAATAATTTTCATACCGTCTCTCGAGTTATATCTCAGTTATCCATTTTTCTTTCATCTCTTTATTCTTCCTTTCGCATTCTCGTTATTTCTCCGACTGGCGCCTGTTCCAGTCGGGCAATTTCCTTCCACTCTGGCGTCAACCAAGACGCATGAACGTTATTATATTTCTGTTTTTGCAATATTTTTCCAGCGGAGACACGCAAATTCTGAGAGGCTGGAGATGAATAATTGCTCGTATCACATTGTTTTTCCTCGGTTATGTAAGGTTATTATGCAGCTTCTGCTGTAATCTCAAGGAAATCTTTTCGGGGGTAACTGCCCCCCTTTGTGTGCGCGATTGAACGCATAAATGAGTTAATAAGTATATGAAATTCTTTTCAAAATAGAAATACTTCCTTATATAGTAATAATTTTAATAAACAGTATACCACTACCATTAAATATACATATTTTGACATTATTTAATGCTCATAATGTTAAAGTGAAAATTGATATAATAAATTATAAAAATAATAGAAAATTATATTGCTATGTATAAAATTATAATTTTCAAAAAATCATAGTAAAACAAAAATAGATGTTATATTTCAAATTTCTCGATAATATTCGCAACACATATAACATAAAAAATAATTTCTTCTACAGAGGAAACAACAAAAATGATTAAAAGAAAAGTAATAAGTCTACAATATAATACCGGGAAGTTGACTTTACAGTTTATTCAGCAGAGGTGTGTATAGTGCACGATTATATGAACGCGTTCGTATGTGAGCGGCGCCAAGGCGTCGAGACGCTGCGCGACCGATCGGTTGATGTCTCGTGAGTTCGCTATAATCCTTCCTTCCGTCGTACTTAAGTCGCAATTAATCCCCAGATATGGGAATTGCATTTGTTAAACGCCGCTCAAATTGCAGAAGAAGCGATTTTATTAATTTGCAAGCAAGAGTTGATCCTATTTTCTCTAATAATTTGATTTAACTTTTTTTACGCAAATTAATTACTTTTTCAACAAATATTTACTTAAAAAATAGAGGAGACAAAAAATAAAAATTTTACCGGCTTTAAAGTAAAAGTCTGTTTTTTTTTTGATAGACACATTCGTTGGCTTGTGTACTTAACTCATTTTCCCCTAACGCGAATCGATAAGCGCTTTAACGATTTCAGTTTGTCAAGCAACTGTGCGTCGCTTTGCGCGATAATGTTGTGGTCGCAGGGAAGTCTGCATGATCGTGAAATATTAAACAGTCAATTAATAATACTCCGTAATATATTGCATCGACGATGACGATATTATGACGATATTATGACCGTGAAGCAATACTTGTTACGAGCGTGTCCTCGGCAACACGCGATACGCGTGGCGCGGCGCAAATGACAATGGTTTTGACGCACGTATCATATCATTCCTCGCGCGCCTCGACGGCACTCGGCATAAAGCGGAGCACTAGTTTCATTGCTAATGACGCTTGGATTTACGATATCGTTACCGTGTCCGCGACAGGAGCAAAGCCAGCCGCAGCAGCGGCAACCAATTACAACGTCGTGTGCACTTGACGCGCTGGAATATAGATCGTCGCGATTCGTCAAACCGACGACGACTCCATCCAGTCTGATCGTGACGGACCACGATATACGAACTCGCTGTGAAACGATGAAACGACTATTAATCCCGGGACGATAACGGAAGTTCAGGAATAAACTTAGGGTGCCATCTTCCCCTTCTCGTCGCTTAAGATTACCTAATCGTTAAAGGGGAGAAACGAACTAAACAGATTCTTAATTTAATGAGCGACTTAAAGAGCACAGACGAGAATACGAAAGAGTCGCAATTTTGACACGATAAAAGCGCGGTCTAAGATCAAACCGCTGATCCTAGGAATCTCGAATTACACAGCAATGGATTGTCAATCTAAAAAGGTTACGATATATCAAATCATAGATCTATGCCTGTAATTTAACGATGCGACTGCACGACGATGTAGAGATATTTACATCGCGGAGACACGCGGGCGTTTCTCACGTGTCTCGTGGCGAACCATCATTTTGGAAGCACGTCACGGAGGCTCGCCTCGTAAAGCAGCATCGTTGCAGCCGGCTTACGAGTTGTCGCAAAAATAGTAGTTTGGAGGGCTCGTAAAGCTTCACGCGTGATTTTGTTGCCCGTGAAACGCGCCCTATTCCCATTCCCGCCACCCTTTTATTTGCCCCCTCCCTTCTCCCCCTTTGCTATAATCCATTGCGAAACCTGACAACTTAACCCTTCATTAGCTTCACGACACGCCCGCGCTTTACCGAAGTGTGTACCGCGGCTTATAATATTCGTGCCTGAGTGACAACGTTATTTCGGGAATGGAGCAGAAAATGCGTCTCCTGCGTTTTATTCCCTTTAAATGAGGATATATTTCTGCGGATGGAGAAGCTGAGCTGTTTATACAATCATTGTATGTTTGTTGCGTATCACTTTGTCGCGTTATTAATATAATAGCGCGACGCTTTACAGAGTCTTTGAATTCGATTATTATCATCTGTAAAAGCTACTAAATTCATATACATTCTGAGTAAATTGGTTATATGTTTAATTCCTCAATTATGCCATCAAATATCACTAGAAATAATCATTTCTTACTTCCGTAACTTTCGTAATGCTTCATAATATGCTTCGTAACTGCCAATCGTTATACATATAAATTAATAGCATTAAATTCGTGACCTTTAAGACATCTATAGGGAATTTCCAGCAAATTTCGCGTATAAATTGCATATGTAAACAAACCGGCGCTCTGATTTCTCATAGTTATTTTTGTCTTTATTTTTATCGCGTAATTCGATGATCAGATTGGAGAAAAATCGTCGGAACTAAACAACAATGAACGCAGTACGGAGTTACTTTCCTTCACCGCCGGAATCGAGAAGTGATATAAGCGAATTATACAGCCGTTGCCTCGCGACCATCCCTTTAATTAAGCAAGGATTAAAGGGGTCGCCTCCATAATACATAATCCTCATCGAGTTTCGATTCCTTAAGCTTATCTAGCTAAGTAGATATACGTGACTGGAATATGACAGTCGACGATGTTGAGATAAAACCATTTAATTGATGAATTTTTAAACATATTAACGATATATATATAATTTATTATATACAAAAGCGCTGCATTACATTAACGTTTAACGACACATTTTTTTATGAATTTCGGAGATTAGCTATTCTAGAAAACTTAAAGAAATAATTGCAATAATATTGTCGTATCAATTCTCGAATACGTAAAATTACTTACTAATGCATTTATCGATAATGGGAAATATCTGTGAATATACCAATAAATATCTCTGGCTCGATGAGCTTGATCAATAGCCTACATACACGGGATGGTTTTGCGATGGAACGTAAATTGTTCGGTTGCTCCGCGTTTCGCGATTGGCGCTTAAATATTTTAACGCGTTAAGAACTGACGCGCGTAAAAATAACGCGAGACTCCTAATTGTGATTTTATATCTCACCTGTTTACACGAGTGAATCATTCCGTGACGCGTGTTAAATTGCTGATCGAGTAATCCGATAGAGATGCATGCATTATTTCTCCACCGTACTAAAATATTGATATTTCTCTTCCGATTTTTGAATGTTTACGACGCAAACAGCGCCAGCTATATTCCTCTATCAATGCTGTATAAATACTTTTATATAAAATACAGAATATTATTCGTTCGCGATATCAAATAAATAAAATTATCAACTGCCTATTAAATTTTAGCATAGCATTGAACTAGACGGATATCGGGTGATGTCATGTCTTTTACGTGAAGATGTTGCATGGGCTGATGCTTCTGCATAAAAGCATTGTCCCATTAAAATTGGACAGCGCCAGAAGAAAAACGAGTCAATGTCGTGCGTGGGTTTTCCTTAGAGAATGGGCCTTCGATGCCGCCATAAAGAACGAATTCCCCCGCTCGAACAAAGCCGATCGAGCAGGAGAAGTGGAGAGAATCGCGGCGGCACCTCTATTAAGAATAGAACGGGGCGGATTTAGATATCCTCGCGCCGCACTCAGTCGCGGCACCTGACTGACTGGGATGTCCACGCGAGAGAGCGTGGAAAATAGCCTAATCTCGTTTAGACAAGGGAGCCAGCCGGAGCGTCAAACATTGACGCAGCGCGTTAACACCATTGTTCGCGGCGCGAACGTAACACTAATGGATTCCTCGCATAGTTTCCCCATTACGCCCTTATCCAGTCGCGCAAGCTTATCTCATCGGGATCTCAGTGCCGAGATTATTTGAGCCAAGGTAGCTCCGAGCTGCCTCCCGTCGATGTGTGTATGCATAACGCGATAGCGGTAATCCCTTTTGTCACCTTTTCAGCCTTTGGTATACCTTTTGGCACCAGGGAGATGCACTTGAGTATCGTAAGAAAAATGCATCTGAATTTCTTTAAAAGTTCTCAAAAGTAGAAAAGCAGATTCGATTAATAAAATACTGTCTCTCTTATTAATTAAATTCTTAAGAAATTAAATGGTACTCAATATAAACATTTATTAATTTTGAATAAAAATTTTATATTAATTTCCCTTTGTATGTAACGTTATATGATGCATATACGGTGCGGTAACGTGCATAGATATAGCGATTGCGTTATCGCACAGCGATTAGGTCAACATGGCGAATCGTTGTGTCTTCAGCGCCTGTTGGGTAGCAATTCGTATGATAATAAAATCCATGCGCTATATTGGCTTATTTATAATATTCTGTTATTCGGTCGTTATGGCCGACGTTATGGCAGCCGTATTAATAAAGGGGTCGTGTGTGTGTGTGTGTGTGTGTGTGCGCGCCGTAATAGAGGATTAGGCCTCCCCTTCATAGTGGATGCTCGCCATGTTACGCTTCGCATTTATCCTGTCCTGTATATAATCTGTCGTATAAATTTCATTGCACAATCGTATAATCTGAGCCGCAAGCTCAATCTGTATACCCAGCATCCGCATTGCGTCACGTCAATTACTCTTCCTTCTATATATCAAACGTCGAATATAGAATTAAGATCGAACAATGTTTTCAACCGCGAAATATATCCGCTAGATAATTCGATAATTAGCTTTAAACGCGTGCAGCTCGAAACGTAAATATTGGATTCTCCAAGACTATATTCTTATACCGTTCAGCGTGACAGACGTATGACATGTTCATGTACCCCCGTACGTACTTGATATTGCTAGATATATGCGCTATATTGGATAGACGTGTGACAGATTCCTCAGCCGTTGAAATATTGAGTATCAGACAAGCATAGATGAGCGCTTATGCCAAGTTATACCTGCATGCATAATGTTGCGTGCTTTCTTCTGGGAATGCATTGTAATACGTCCTGAGAATTTCATTGCGTTTCTACTTAATCTATAATTCAAAATATTTTTCTTTCCTACACAATCGTGGTGAGATTCTTTTTGCACGTATCGTAGAAAACTATTTTCCACTTTATAATAGATTACGTATAAAAATGGATTATATCGGGCAACAATCGTGCGATGAATCATGACAGTTGTTTCTATGTGTAAATGCATCAATCGAACAGCCGCGGTGCAAGAGCATCGGTGATTGAGGGAGAAATTGGCCTTTGGGTGATTCGTTGCGGCTTTTATGAGGCTGCAAAAGCGATTACTGTAGATTGCTCTCATTAGAGGCGGCCTTGTCGACGATGCCGCGGCCGTAACCGCGGGCGTTTCGCATCAAAACGGATGCCGCGAATGCAATTAGATTTAATGCAAAATTGAATTACGCGGAAACACCGATCGCAACGCGCCGCATTGTTTCACGACTAATCAACTGTCGCGTGTGAAACATATCGCAAAACTATATCGGAAAACAAATTATACGCATCGAACAAATTTGCGATTTTAAATTAGAAAGCAAATATATATTTAAAATAATCGAGATTTTGAAAAAAAAAAAAAAAGTTATTCGAGCGGAAATTCTTATCTGCTTTTCTCGTAAGATTCTTTCTCACTCTCGCTTTTCTCCGCGACGTGAAAAAAAAAGGAAAATATCGAGGGAAGAGGGGCAACTCTAGCGTGAGGCGAGTCGTCGACCAACTAGAGCCGCGACCTTGACCGTTTGATGATCGAATGAGCACGCGCGAGGTGGCGGCGGCCGCCGTATTATCGCGCCGGCAAAATTCGACGATCCACTGCCGGGAAAATCGAACACGCGGCGGACGTCCGCGTCGCATCGCACGGCTCGTGTGCGAGACCAGACGTCGCTTTTTTACGCTGACGCCGCGAAATACCGTTGCCCGGCCGGCCAGGCGATTTCTGGCTTGCGATCGAAGAATCCCCCCCCCCCCCCCCCCCGATGACGAAGTCAGTCGATCGTGAACTACCTCGATGGTGCAGCAAAGGCCAGATTTCGCCGCGGCGATCGATCACGGTTTGTCGCGATGAGCGACACACGGTGTATATCATTGATGTTCTGAGGTGGCCGGTGGACAGAATGGGGTCGTGAAAATAATAGACGAGCTGGATCTCAACGGAATTTGTTATACCTTTGTCAATTTCTTTTGTTATGTCTTTCGCTTTAACATAAGCGCAGAGAGCACGGACAGTATTAAGTATTTATTGGTAATATTTTGGTAATTTTGACCAATTTGTGCCCCCTCTTCGACCTAACCTTTGTCTTTGAGACATCTAGTAGATGGCAGCGCTGCACATCATGAAAAAATATATATTCCATATTAGTTCTACCAAGACGGATGTCTATGCTACAGTCATAGCATATGGTTCCAACCACCCATGGAAACTCAGAATAAAATATTAACAGAGTCCACCACTACGTCGGTTTGAAACTGAATATCGTGTGACATGTGACAGAAATATAAGTGCGAAAGAAAATTTTCTGTACAGAATTTTATTTTACTTCGTTAAAAGCAACGCGATGTCGAAAATAAATAATTTAAGCAATTAATAATTAATCGTTAATTATTTAGCAATAATAAGTTTTGCATTTAGCACAATAAAAATATTTTAATCTCGCACCTACGTGAAAAGTATCGTGAAATAGATTTTTTTTCAATTCTTAGTCACTCCGAGAGATATAATATAATTTATTTTATAATGCCTAATTTTAGAAAGCGTTTTGGCGTATCATGGCGGACATACTAGTTCTCATAATAATGGCCGATTTAACGTTTTCGTCTGAATTTCGACCTGTAGGTCGAATTCCCCTACTGTGAAAACCAAATACCAAACTTTGAGGGCAGATTTCCTTGATCGGGGCATTTTTACTTCAAAGTCGTTGACTTTGAGGTCATCTTGTCGATCAATAAGGCATTTTGACTAATAAGTCCGATTTCCCTATTTATAAGTTAGATTGACTATGAAGTCGAGATCGCTGGATCGATATATAGAGAAATGCGAAGTCTATTTCGCGCCTAAAATATTCCCTATTAGTCAAGTCAAACATATAGGACTTATATATGGTAAAAATTAGGTAATTCTGACCAATTAAGTCATATCGCCTATGAGATTGAAATTAAGTAATACAACCAGGTCACATTTCCTTCAAACAGGACTCTAATTTTAACTTATAAGTTGAATCGACTTTGAAGACACATCTTTGATCAAAGTTGAATTACATCAAATATGTAACAAGTAATATATAATAAAAAGCTAAAGAGAGTGAGCGAACAATCGTCATGTGATTATAAAATAACTATGTCGTCTCTCGCGTGGAGAAGAACAGTGTTATCTTGGTGTTTTCTTATTCTTGTGACAATAGTAACGGGACAGTTAAAGATAAGAAACTTTGACAAACAGGAAGATGTCTCCAAACGTGAGTACTTCCATCTAATAATATCAAGATATATATAATAACATGATTTCTAATTTATCAAAATCATATTATCATACTTACGAATTAAAATTTTATCATATTTATGTATTAAACTCCACTTCAACAATTGTTTTAAAATAATTATTTATAAAATAATCGCAGCTTTACTATTATTATTATTTTGTTGGTAACATTCTTATTAATTAATCAGTTGATCAATTTAAACAAGACATAAAAAGAAGTTTATAGGTAATGAAATCTTTATAACAATTTAACATAACTATGAATTCCATATTTTATTACTTGTCACCGACAAAACTCGTTTCCTCGAGAGTTAAAGAAACAAGGAGATCCTGTCGTTACACAAAAATTCCGGCGGCAATGTTTTCAGGGTGAAAAAGTTTGCCAAGTCTTGTAACGCGGAAAGCATGGAAGAACGAACATCTCGATGCGTGCGCTCGTGCGTATCTGACGAAATTCATCGCCGCGCGTCTCGGTGTTCCCCCCGGTCTGTCTTGCCGGTTCCGGGCTTCCGGGTTTCCGGGGGCTGCGACCCCCTCGAGGAGCCGGCCGCGAGACTCGTGCCAAGGGGGACCGGAGGTCGCGGAGGAACGGAAGGTGTCGATCGATGAGTCGTGTGCCGTGTACGAGGACGGGTTGGTTTCCGCGCGGCTTGACCGTCGCGTGTTATCGATTCGCGAGCGAGCACACACAGTCTCTGGCATTCGATACCGCCTCGCTTTATCGTCGCCGTGAATGAAAGACACGGTCATGCGACGATCAGCCGGTGCGATTTAACGACTTGATGTCGAATGGGTATGATCGGTAACAGAGATAGGATTGCTCTCGGCACGAGTTATTAAGCGAAACACGAAAAACGTACAAAAATAAAAACATAATTTCGGTAATTGTCAGCTTGATATCTCGATAGAGTTATCAACATTTCGAATTATATTTCTAACGTAAATGTTATATATTAAATTTTCATCCTTGTGAATTATAGATATTTATAGAACGGCAATTTAATTTTTATATCGCGCAATGTGATCCGACACATATAGCGTAAAGGTATAATTTTATAAATTAATTAAACTTTTATTTACGATGAGAACGATGATGTCGCTCGACTTGACGTACTTACTTATCGATGTAATCGTAGCAGTCGTTGTGAATGCCAGAAATGTGACGGTGACGGTCGTGCCAGGAGAGACACCACGTGTCACGTGTTCTCTCTTACTCTTTCGCTCTCCCTCTCGCGAATTTGACGATAATACCGCGTACGGTTCGATACCGGGCGTCGCGCGTCGCGACGCCCGGCAGTCTGCCACTGTTCCGTCCATCCTTCACCCAACGTCATCCCGTCTTAGAAGACGCTTACGCGTTTTCTAGTACCGACGAAATCTCTTGAGTAACGAGTCACATAGGCGCCACCATTTTCAGTTTCGGTTAATAGAAAGTTACAAATGGCAATTTTATCAGTGCTATAATATTACTAGAGAAAGAGATATTTCATAAATATTCTATTAACTCAAAATACAATAAAAATAATAAAAATGATAATGTGATAATAATACATATAATATAATATCATATGACTAAATTATTCTACTATATTTCCAGCTACATAAAAAATAAAAAAAATTTTAATAAAAAGACATAATACAATTTAATTTTCACTTCTATTCAATTGTCATTATTATATTAGATAGGAAAAATAGTCAATAATAGGCCTTCGAAATGTAACAAAGATAATATCTACAAATGGAAGTTCCGTACATGATGTAATCATTGTAATAATCAATCGTGTTATGTACTCCCCTTAAATATGTAGGTATTACATAAAACTTTAATATAATTCTATATTTACATAAAATATAATAATATGAGCTTTAGCCATGGCATTGATTAAAAGATTCGTAAAATATAATTGTTAAATTAATCAAACATTTCATTTATTTTTGCACGGAAATATTTTATTCAATTTAAGCATTATTATCATTAGGCATAATTATTATGTCTCTCTTAAGAAGGTTTATTGTATTCAATCAAAGAGTAGGAACATGTATTATCAGATTATTTTCGTAAGAAATTGGGTCTATCGTTTATGATGTAAAGGAACATTAGTTTGATGTGTTTGCCTAGCGATGTGTGAATCTCGTGGTGTTCAAAGAGGAGCATATGTGCGTAAATAAACTTTGAGGACGCGAAATGATCGGCGGTGAACCTGCTTACAGACACCTGCCTGGTGTTTTCTTAACGCGGGCTAAAAATATCATTCTAGATTTCGGTGACTGCATTTAAACAAATCGTACTCTTGGACGCACGCCTTCCTGTTGGCGGTGAATGTTGCCAACACTGTTTATGTTCTGATTTATTAACTTCGCGTTTTCCTCCGCATATCTACTTGTTTTTGTCTTCGATATTATTACAACGAATGCAATCGATTGAAAAACCCTCATTGCCGATCTCTCTGACATCGTTATTTTATTAATTCATTTCTATTATCCAGAAGGGACAAAAGTTCTTAATTTTTAAATCATTAGAAAGAGTTGTAATCGGATCATATTCGATATCGGGAAAAGTATTCACATCTTCGTCATTATTAATGTTTAATTGATTTTATACTAGTACATACAGCCAAGCCAACAATTTATCTATTAGATTTAATTATGCTACTTTAGTCGAATTAAGCTAAATAAGTTATAAAAGTATAAAATAGAAATATGTCAGAATTATTTTACGTTGTAGAAATAGTAATTTTTGCAACCCCAGAATAAAATTTCATTCACGAATGTATTCGAATTCTTTACGAAAGGAATGTTAAGAAAATGAATTTTTCAGAGTAATGAATTTTGTAAAAGAATGAAAGATTTATATTAGATATTATTTTTAAAAAATTTAAACAATTTAAAAGCATTTGAAAGAACCAAATTTAAAAGAAGATTTAAAAGAATTTTTTGTTTTCTATCAACATGGGATACCCCATTATAAATATCCGACTTCGTCGTATCAGTTCTACACATCTTATCCATTAACGTCCTCTTTCGACTTTCCACCAATCAGTCTTTGTCAGAAGGGAAGACCAGGTTTTCGTGGCGACCGTGTGTCTCACGTAACTGAACATCAAGGGTTGTCGCTCATCGCGAAAGTAGCAGCCAGTTCAGCTGTGAGGGGTTGTCCGCCCAAAACGGACAGACCGGCAAACTTTTTTTCACGGGACTTCAATCATTATCAACGTGAAGTCGGCGCGACAGAGACAGAATGGATTTCACTTATACAGAGAGAGAGAAAGAGAGAGAGAGATGCGATAGATAAAACAGGCTGTTTACGGGGCGGACGGTTTCGCGGAAGGGGTTGAAGGCTTCATGGAACGGGGAAAAGCACGGAAACGCCGATAACGAGCGACGCTGTGAAGAGTCGATCAATACCACCATTTCGAGAAGTCTACGTCATCTATGATCGTTTTCTTCTCCTTCTTCTTCTTCTTCTTTTCTTCTTCTTCCTTTTCCTCGTCTTTTTGATTTGATCTGATGAAAGATTAGTTGTAATTTCATCGGGAAATTAACTCTACTGGGGGACTTTTCCTTACTAACGATGCTAACAATGTAACCGAAATCGAATAGTTGAGAAAAAAGAAGAAAAATGAATAATTATCCGATGAACAAAACAAATTCGAAGTCCTTTTATCACGCAGAGATAAATTTTGCATATTGGATCGAAACAATGTGATGTTGCTCGATTTACATAAAACATGAATGCGGAAATCTTAGAAGTGGGATAGAATTGTCATCTTTGATATAATTGACTGTCGTCACTGTCGTATCATTAAAGTTTTTGCGTAGCAGTGATATAACAATAATCAAACGATTGTTATAACAGATATTTTAAATTGACTGTTTCAGTGTCTGGAACGACGAATAAGAAAGAGGAAGAGACGGCGGTATCTTCGGTCACAGAAGGACCTACCATAGTCCTCGGCACGAGAACAAGGACAGGGAGCGACCCTGGAGGAGGTATAGATCTATTAACAGCCCTACAGCTTCACAATACTACTCGGCAGGGCGTTACGCAGGTGCCGGGTCTGGTTAGACTGAGACCAGCCTATTATCTTCAGGGTGAGTCAACTTTGTTCGGTATTTTCGGCCCGGCTCGACTTTTTATTCGAGATATTCTCAAAATCTTTAATCATCGTCTGCATGATAATAAAAAAAAATTCTCGGACATCGCGAGATAGCGACTTTAATCTTAAATGATTGATATTCTGTAGAAAAGAATCAATCAATAATCAAACATCACATGTTTTCTTTTCTACGGATTCTAATTGAATTTCCCGCAGACAATTTAATTTCTCGACAAGAAGTTGCCTTAGAAGGGATGCAATTTTAAAAATTTATCTTACAAAAATTTTAATATTTGAAAAACATAATTGAAATAGTAAGAAATGGATTAAGCACGCTTTACAATCACGCTAGTATTGCTACAGATATAAGAGGAAATAAAGCCTTTTACTTGATTCACACCCCCTCGGAGCTGTAATATATATTACGCGATAAATCGTGGCTCGTACACGAAGCTGCCACTTCGGTAATGCTCTCCTAACCTGAATACTCTCTTAATTTGCATATCGTCGAGGCGTTCTTTACGCGAGCGATTCTCCTCTCGCTCCTCCGTGTAGCACACATTGCAATTATTATGTCTCGTAAAGACGATGTTTGCGTTCTTTGAGTTATAACCCACGAAACTTATCTCCGTGCCACGAAATTCACCCCAGGAATTAAGTTGAGAACGACGGCATAAAAGAAAATAAAGTACAAAGCAAATTATCTTGAAATAAGAATTCATAGAAATTTTCGTGATTTGATATCATAAATAATGGCATCACGTTTTATACTACGAAATTATGACATTTAGAAAAAAGTTTATGCATTTTGCAACAATTCACAAAATGTGGAATATATATTTATATCTATAATTTCTTGTTAAATTTTGTGCATTTTCTTAATTTAATGCCATGTAGTACTGTAACAAATTGCATAAAATTTACGATTAATTTGCAATTCAACGGAGAATCCTGTTCCAAAATTAGTTGCTTGAAAAATGACGAACAAAAATTCAACGACAAGCAGGCTACGTTGCCTTTTGATGGATGCATTTGCCTCTCATTACACGATGCTGGTTATGCAACGTGCGATTAATCGATATTGCGAAAGGTCAGTTTGATAGCACCGCCTACGCGTCGTCTCCGCTCGCAGACGCCAAGAGGGTATTCCCCTGTGACGAGTATATCGATTGTCCCCTCGAATTTCAGGAAGTTACTCGTTTCAGAATACTTTCGACAGCCGATGAATATCTAACATTTATTTTATTTTAGAATAATACGACTGACATATAATATAAACAACAATTATTCAACCATTGTTAGTTTTTTTTATGCGTTACTTTTGCACGTGACGCGGCATGTGTATATGCTTTTTGAAACTGACCGCGCTCGCGAAAGAGTTAAACGATGTTCCTGTTAAATGGACGACCCTTCACATCGACGAGCACGTCGTCTATTCAACCCCGTAACATGGTGTATCCAATTATATCGGGGCATCCCCGCGCCCTTCGGCGGCGGGTGGTGTCCAAGCCACGTGGATGTGTGGGCGGCAGTGCAACGGCCGCGGAAAGCGGACTTGGAAGCGGGGAGAGGGAGGGAAGTTGAAGTCGTGCCGCGGGAGTAGGGTTTCCCCGAAAGAAATTTCAATTACACCGACGCCCTTCCTCGAGCTGCACCCTCATAGAAACGCTTTCGTGGAAGTTAGGCAAAGGCTCTTCGTGGTTCGCAACATCGGGAATGTATAAAGGGGGGAATCCTTTTTTGTTCCTCATATCGTCTGGGAGTTTTTGACGCTCCTGTTCCTACTCTCCTGTCGCCTCTCTCCGTTCGCTCTCGCACGCACGTTTTCCCCCTCATATTAGAGGGATACCAGATGTAATCGTAATATAGTTTCTTTCTTATGCCCATGCCGTTTGTTTTAATTCCATCGAATTCTCGTTATCTGATTTGAAAAGATGACGAGCGACGAATGACGAATATTTATATCACAGTTTGAGAATGATGACTGAACTCTTCAGTTAATGAACGAGATGAGATTTATCTCCTGATAAGAATTAAAAGCATCCTGCCGAGATTAAAAGCAAAGCTATTTGTATTATCTTGTACTTTAACTGAATTGCTTCAAAAGCAATCATACTATTATATTAATAACACAATCAATAAACGTTTACAAAATTAGACTCAAAATTGCAATATTAGTTTAATTTTAAAATCCACAATTAAAAATCGATTTATTGCGAACAGTACCAAGTTTCTGAAGAAATTTCATAATTTTATCTATCGAAAACAAGCCGCGATAGCAATGAAGAAATATTCGCCCCATTCCCTGTAACATCTTTATCTTTCGCTGCCGCATGCTTTCCCAGTTAAGCCTCTCACCCCATTTCGATCATTCTGGACGGACACACAGGGAAGAGGAACTTCTTTGGGATTAGATTTATCTCGTATGAACCGTTGGATCTTAACAAGAGCATTCGCCGCAGGACAAAGGACTAGAATGATATACAGCGACACGTATCGGAGTTTTCTCTGAATTTGGAAAATGGGATCTAGCGACCCTCCTTTATGCTTGGACAAGGGGTAGGACGATCTGATAATTTCGGCGATTCGATTGAGGAAACCACGAAATTCTCTCTCTGACACGAATATTCATATTTTATTTGTCACCACTCACGGAGTTTCTTTGACTATTCTTTGTGATATCGGGAATAAGGTGATGTTTCATATCAGCAATAAATATTTCCTTTTGATGCTTATTCAATTCTCGCGATGGAGTCATAGAACATAGACGCCGACCGAGAGAAAGAGTAAGAGAGAGATTTAATCGTTTTATAAATATTTTACGACGCTATCATAAATTGATCAGATCGAGACACGCGA
Organism: Temnothorax nylanderi; assembly: GCF_030848795.1. Lineage (NCBI taxonomy): Eukaryota > Metazoa > Arthropoda > Insecta > Hymenoptera > Formicidae > Temnothorax > Temnothorax nylanderi. Next base: position 39,002 of record NW_027249442.1, on the reverse strand, counting down.
GCTTTGCGTTGTCGCGTTTAGACGATGTCTATCGATTGCTTGTAAATTTTATAAGTTGCTCCGACTTGTAAAGGAATGATGTTATTATACTAGTAATAATAATATAAAAGTTTCATTGCACACATGCAAATAATATCTATTAAAGATAAAAATTTATTTTTAATTTATTAATGCAAAATATATGTCTTCTAACGTTATAATAGCGCAATTTAAATTTCAGCGACAAAAAAACGTTAAAATTATTTTGCTCTTCGAATCTGTCGAGTTTCATCGAAATCGGAAACAAGAGACATTTTAGTTCTTTGTAAACATTTCGAATGCTTTCCTTATTTCCGCAATGCGCTAATGCATGAAGGGTAAATAACGTTAACCCTGGCTAACTACCCTACAGGAAACGATCATTTTTCCGCTGCTCGAAACTGCAGCCAGTCTTCGCGTAGCGAAAACAAAATTTCACGGTCAAATTATGGTTTCTGCCCGTGTCAGCTCGAGTGCAAGGGTTGGCTCGTGCGTGCCAATTCGCGCGGAACAATTCCCTTCGAGGCGAACGAGCAGCGCCCGGTAGGGGCTGTTTTCTCGCTGATCGGCCTAACCTTTCTCCTCCGTTCACCCAGGCCGGTGGTATTACATTATAATTAAGCGTGCGCGTACGTAATTGCTCGACGACGTTGTAGCCGCGGATCGACGGCCCCTCGGTCCGTCGTCGTAGGTGGCAAGACCCACGGGCAGAAAGGCACCGACGTTTTATTATCGGTCGGGGTATCCCGTTACTCTGTACACACCGGCGCCGCATCTGAAATTCGAAGCGCACTTTGCGCCGCGAGAAGCCAGCCAGCGGCAGTCCGTTGCATTTTGCACGCGGCAGTCGTGTAATGAGGTGTCCCTTATTTGGACAGCTCCTTCTCGTGAAGGAAACCAAGCATCGCTGCGTTAAAACTGAGCCATGAGCCATTAAACCTTCGTCAAGAAAGTAAACGCAAAAATCTCGAGAAAAATTAATTTTTTTTTACGAATATAAGAGAAACGGGCTAATTATTTTTTTAATTGTAATTTAAATCTTGATTTATTCGGTAAACCGACGACGACAGTGAGATTGAAAGTTTAATTGTTAGGATTAACATCGTACGCGTGGATGCAATTAAATTTAAAGAGAAATAGATGAATGTAGAAAATTTAAAAACCCAATTCCGAAAGATAAACCATTTCCTATTATATTCATCCTCTGATTTGTGTGTGCACAGCTGCGGGATTTCTCGTTTGTACGTGACACATTACACGAGCTTAATGACAATGATATTGAAGCCGCGATAGACGGACAGTAGGATTGTCGATTGCAGTGGCTTAGTTGCGGTGTAATTTGCCAAATGGCCGTATTAATCTGTCTAATGGATAGCTACTCGGACAAGCAGTAACCATTTGGACGCGACGTGTTAATTGAATATCCACAAAGTATGGCTATGATCGATTTGCACATTGCGAGCTTGGTGGTAATGATAGAAAATGATTTTTTATCCACGAAATAGAACACTTAGACAATACCTATTAAACTTTAGACTATTTCTAATGCCTTTCTATTAAATATAATGTCATTTTTTTGGAACTTTAGTTTTTTGTTTTAAAACGGAAGTTACATATTTATGACGAATAAAATATTTTATAAGTTTGTGATGTTCTCATTTATAATTATAATTAAATTACGTTGATCTTAATGTTCCTTATAATAAAATAAAAAAAAGTGCTGACTTTTAAACATGCAATTATTTATAGAATATCCCGCTTTATTAAATGATTTTGTTATTGGATCATTCATTTCGTTAAACGTGTTTTCGTAAACAGGAATATGAAAGTTGCGAACAATAGAATTTCACGTCAATACGATTACGTAACGGGTGCGCAAAGAATCTCCAACTACCCTCCAAAAATTCGGGGTGGCCTACATCGCTATGCTATAATCTCTGTCGACGAGTCGATAGTCCAGTTCTCGCATTACTGCAGTCAGCAGGCGATTCGTCTGTTCCGCTATAACGTATGATGTTTTACGTAACATTAAAAGTGTTGTTATTTCACAACAACTTGGTGGGTGGAATTCTTTTGCTGTTTATTTCTTCGCTTACAGGCATTAAAGAAAATATAGTGCAACATGATAGAGAAGTTATAGTTCTCGTAAAATTTTCTCGTTTGTGTGAAAAAACGTGTACCAAAGAAATTTAGTACTCAGTATAATATCTATATTTTTTTAAAAGGCAGACTGAATAATTAACTGAATATATATATTCATATATATTATTACTATTCATTGCACAATATCTGATGAACATTTGAATTTCATGTGAGAAACATATTAACATTAAGTTAAAAAGAATATTAGTAATATTGAACGGTATTTTATATACCTCTGTCCAAGAAGATTTAGAAGATACATGCTTAGAGAGAGATATTATATAATTAATTCTTAGCGTCGACCGCTCGCTATATTACATATTAAATAACGCACACACACTCTCTTAATAAATTCTAGAATGAACAGTAGCCACAAATATATGCAACTCCGATTTAAACAGTACCTTCTAGAACCCACATGTACTCGCTCAATTTATCATTGTATTATTAAATTTCAATATCGCTTCCTTTCCCTGCACGACTGAGAAGCATATCTTCCCCCATAATATTGCCACGTAAATAATAGTCGCTCGCCGTGCTCTAAATTCGAGGCGGACCACTTTCCGGAAGGCGGTTTAACCTTACCTGGAAGCGGCCAGGTTAAAAATTCAAATCAGCCCCGCATCGATTTCGAGCACGGCATGCGACAGGCCTTTCTACAAGACCAGATTGCATTTAACTTCCCAAAATTCTCATATACATGTTCTAATAGGGTATAAGCAATATATAACATCTTTATTGTTTCTGTTTTCGCTTCAATATATCTGATTGGGGTCACAGAATAGAACTTGGAAAGCGTCAAAAAGTTATATATGTTGGATACGAATTCCTGCAGGAAAAGAACGGTGTAAAATATATACAGTCAAGAACTACAGAGCGCAGTCAGTCGCGTATTCCGTCTTGCCGCACCGATCATCGTGTTTTACTACTTCCAGGCGAGGAGAGGGAGCTCCGACTGAACGAGGAGAACTTCGAACGGGCGGCCGCATTACTCCGGCGGGTTCCGGAATTTACTATAGCCGCCGCGCTGCGCCAAGAGGAGGCCAATTCCGGGACGATCGTCGCCTTTTCGCACGGGAACAATAGGTACGAAATACCGAAAAGTTCTTCCCCCCCCCCTCTCTTTCGCCCCTGTGTTTCATAACGCCCTTCGAGAATTTCGGGTGGTTTGTTCCAACTCGACAGTTGGAACAAACGACGAGCTGTGACCTATTTCAAACGCCGAGAGTGATATAGATCTAAGCCGCATGGAGAAGAAGAATCTTTCGCATTAATTAAGTATCAAAGGTTCAGACGATCAATAAATCAACTAAAGAAAGTAAGGAGCATAGAGCGCAACTTGATGCTCTTTCGAGCATATTATTTTATATTATAGAATATATCAAAAAATATATATACTTGTGCGTGAAATATGAGATGATACTTTTACGGACTATTAGAATTCACGAGTGAAACGGTTGCAATACAATACATCTTTCATGAGTAACTGTAGAATATTCTGCATTTTACTATTTGATGACATCATCCTGCCCTAATGCAGCACAATAATTCCGCTGTCGTTTATATTTGAAATAAAGACGTCTGTATTACTCGGCACACATAACTAGGACAAAGAATTATTACCCGCTCGACAATAAAAAGTCTTTACGGTTGAATAATATTGTCGTGGCCAGATTGTCAAACAATTGTACCGTATGCTACATGCATTTTGTTTCTCGTCTCGTCGCGCTTTGTTAAAAATTGCTTCTCAGTTTTATTTCTCAGCTCTATAGCTTTGTCGGTATGCATCGGCTATAAAAGAAGTTAGTGTGTCAATTGTCGAGCGAGAGTGAAGGAGCGCTCAGCTCAATACTGCATCCTTCGTCGGTACTCCGAGAATGCGGTCTATCTGTTTTCACCTAGCTGACACAAATTGGATAGACTTGCGCTCGTGTATATTGCACGGTATAAATTAATGTGCCGCAACTCGGATTAATATAGACGAAAACTCAATAAGCTTCTTAAAGGCCAATAAGTTTCCCAGAACTTAATTACGCGCCACCTGTAAGTACATGCCATTAGCGGCGACAGCATAATTTAATTCTCTTGCGATAAACACGTGAACCCGGATTGTAATGTATAAATTAAATCACTCTTAATAGAGTTTCAAAATTAGTATCGTCATGTTATTGTGATATTACTAACAGAATAATGAACCGAGAAATTTCTAATCAACAAGATAATATTATAAATAATATTACAAAAGATGTGCTAATTACGATACTTAATCCAGTTTAAAATATTACGTTACATTATATTGCGATATTATATATTATGACAGTTTTAGATTAAATCCTGAATAGTCATATAATGTCTACAATCATCAGCAATAAATAGAATATAATGTGCGTCAGGTACTTGGAGCTGCAGAGCAGCGGACGCAAGGACGAGCTTCGACTTCATTACGTATCACGTCGCGACGGAACCGTACACGTCGAGGCGTTTCCTTTCCGACTGGCCGATGGCGCCTGGCACAGGGTCGCCCTGAGCATAAGCGGCTCGCAGGTCGAGCTGCTAGTCGACTGTCACCCCTTGTACAGGCGACTGCTGAGACCTGGTCCACCTGACACCAATTTCACCCTGCCGCAGCTCCAGCTCTGGGTAGGGCAGAGGAACGTCAAGCACTTTCTCTTTAAGGTGAAGCCGCACGTTTTACTGCAGCATACGTCTTTCCGTATTCTTTTCTATTTCTTTTCTATTTAGTTGCTACAGCATCCAAGACTGATGTCAGTCAGTCATAAAATTTGATTTATAAAATTAGTATTTATAAAATTAGCATATACTCCTGCTAATTCAATTTGTATCAGTAAAAACACAACCCGTTTTCTGTTTAGTTTAGTATTTCTTGTAATATTCACACATGATGATCTCGCACCCCGAACTAAGCTTTCCGTATGATTCTCGCGCCGCAGGGTGCTTTACAGGACGTCAAGTTAATAGCAGGACCTCACGGTTATCTTTCCCAGTGTCCTCAGCTCGACTCATCCTGCCCCACATGCGGTCAATTTTCGATATTACAGACTACCGTGGAACAACTAATGCACAATCTCAACGAGTTGACTCGTAGGGTAAGTAATTTGTACGTTTACACAAACTGGTGTTAAAGCGATACAAGATTCAGTTCGGTGCCATAAGTTGATGTACAAATTATGTAAATCCTATACGCACATATTGCCATAATTTTATTGTATAATTATGTACAGAATGTTTTCTTTAATAATCTTCAATTTCCTAGGAAGTGCTCTAGTATAATAAAGGAATGCTAAACATGTCGTTATTTTTTTGCTCTAAAATGTATAAATAAGGCAAATTGTTTTTGTTCATGGACATCCTTCCTTTCAGCTAGCCGCTGCAGAGGGCAGGATAAGCAAAGTGGAGGAGTGCGAGTGCCAAAAGTCCTGTAGGGTGAATGGTACCGTCCACGAGGACGGCGCAACCTGGGTAAAGGATTGTCAACATTGTTCCTGCGTCCATGGCGAGATTGAGTGCAGGCCGACGCTCTGCGCTCCGGTCACCTGCAAGAATCCCGTCATTCTTGAGGGACAATGTTGCCCGACTTGTCTCAGTAAGTGAAACATTATATTTCTGTCTTTTTCGTCCCTTTATCTCCCATTCACAAATGTCTTTCCTTATAACATTCCATAATCCGTGATAGTTTTTAATAAGAAAATATTTTTATTAAATCCCAATTGATTCCTAAATAATTAACTTCAAAGCTTGACAAGAATCCTATAACATTTAGGATTTTTTCTTGTCTTTCGCTTAGCGCACAGTATATACAGTTTATCATTCATATTTCATATATTTCTTATCTTTAGAACATCGTATAAATTCTTGACATTTGAGAGGACAACTCTCTTGAGTAGTCTAATGTCGCTTTCACATGAATCCGTCTTTTACTTTCACACACGCAACCGACTGATTAATTGACGTAGAGTATTTCGTGTTCAGTCGACCACTTCCGTCTCGTGCCTCACGTTACTTATCTCGCCATTCATGTTCGCCTCCGCAGAACAATGTTTGTTGCACGGCGTAATTTACGATCACGGCGAGAGGGTCTCACCGAAGCAGTGCGTCGAGTGCAAGTGCTACGACGGTATCTTCACCTGCACGAGATTCGACACTGACACCAAATGCCCACCACTACCGTGTCCACCCAGCGAGCAACTCAGCGTGGCGGAGGAATGCTGCAAGTTTTGCCCAGGTACGTTTTCGCTTGGAAAGCTACACGTGGAAACGAATATATATTCATTTAAGGACGTTCTCCGGTCCTTATACTAGAGAAAATCGATTTTCTTAGGATTTTCTTGAAACTGTGAATATACGTTAATTTAGGTGTGCTTTATGTGTGGTATAAATTTCAGTACCTCTTCCGGTACAAAAAATAAAGATACTGAGCCTCAAAGTTTCAAAAAAAAATTTAATTTTAATTTTTTTTTAGTTTTGGCATTTTTTCCTTATAGAACTCGACGAGAGGAGCAACTTTGGTCCTCTTGGCCAACCTCGTATCTCTTACCGTTTGGCCTGGAAAACCTTTTCATTAGTAAAAGTTGAAACTTTGAGGCTCAGTATCTTTAGTTTTTATACCGGAAGAGGTACTGAAATTTATACCACGCATAAAGCACACCTAAATTGACGTATATTTACAGTTTCAAGAAAATCCTAAGAAAATCGATTTTCTCTAGTATAAGGACCGGAGAACGTCCTTAAATCTCATTTCCAAAACGAAATAACAAAGCATCTGATATTTCATATATGTGCTGTGCTAACTCGATTCTAAACAGTCAGTATTGATAGTTTCGTCAAGAGAGTATTTCTTTCTTATAATCCACAGATTCTTATTATAAAAAAAAAGAACAAAAAAATTACAAACATCTGTAGACATTGAAATTTAGCAGATAAATTTATGGCGCATGTTATAATATTGGATCTGAAAGAATAACAAGCATGGAAAAGCGACAGCAAAAGCGTGGTTCGCATAATTCGTGTATCATTAACTCGTAACCCTCTCGTGCATGAAATTTCTTTCAAGCCTTCTTCCCTTCCGCTAATCTGAATAAATGCATATTATATTACGCTCATATAAACGCTTATATTAAGAGAAATAAATCGCTATGTATAGAGACAATATAAAAAAGGATATAATAACTACTTATGTTACCCATACTAATTATTTTCAATTATTATAGTAATTAAAAGTTATAAGATTATTGAACACGTATATAATATTATAATATTTTTTAATTCAAGTGGAATGAGATAACATTAATCCATGAAATTGCTACTCTTTGTTACTAATTAATTATATTGATATCTATCACTAATTATGATGATCTCTATTACTAATTAATTATAATTATAATAATTATAATCTAATACGCATGGGAGGGTTACCAACGTCAAATCGAGCGACAGTCTTTTATCTAAAACCGCTAGATCGCTAATTAAATCTTCTAACCGTCCTACGTATTTGCCTGGCTAACACAATTTAACCAGGGGTGGACTACTGCGCGAAGGGCCACGACTGTCATACTAACGCCTCCTGCATGAACCTCCAGACGACCTTCGCCTGCCATTGCGATACCGGTTTCCAGGGGGATGGCCATAACTGTCACGGTACCTAACGCTTACCTAACTTTACTTGCAATTAATCGTCCGTAACGTATATCGGACTTGCTCTCGTACGAGAAGCATGCAAACTTTATGTTAAGTCAAATCTTCACATGATTTGCGCAAAACTTTTATCTTGTTTTAATTGAAAACGAGTGTTCAAAAATTCTACTTTTCTTATTTTTAATATGTATTTTTGCTTTACTATCTACTTTTGTTAGTTAATAGATGAGTACACATTTGAAAGCGAGTTTCAGTGAGTTTAAGATAAACTGTTATCTTTTTAATTGTTGTACCTTTTTCGTGGTCACTTAATTTTTCAAATGAATCATTTATATTTTATGAAACTTGGTACATGTTGCTTTCCAATGTCATTTATTTCCCTGTGAATTCGCATGTTGTAATTAACCAGTTTATATTTTATTTTTAATACATTTTCGGAAGATGTTAAATATAATTATAATTTATAATGCGATTTATCATACGATTTCGTTGATTATATGATCAATGACGCTTTCTTTTCGTCTCGTCACTCAGACGTGGACGAATGCAAGCAGCAAGGTGGATCGAACGGTCACTTTTGCAACTCGAACACGAAGTGCGTCAACGTGATCGGCTCTTACACGTGCGAGTGTCTTCCGGGTTACTATAGAATGGACAAGTTCAACTGTGCCGAGCTGGACGAGTGCGCGACTGGTCAGCACTTGTGTGACGAGCACGCCACATGTGTGAACACTAACGGTAGCTACTACTGCATTTGCAAGGACGGCTATATCGGCGATGGCTTCACATGCAAACGTACAGTATATCGCTTTTATACAATAACAATATTTTAATCAATAATTTCTTGATATTCGATGTGATTACAATATTATTTCAATTTTTTTTGCTCCGTTTTAATAAATTAATAAATGTATTAAATAAAGAAACAAATTTTTCTGCAATAAGACGCGAATAAAATAATAATCTATGTTATTTAAATTTATATTAATTAATCTATATAATTTGATATTTACCATTTTACAAACAAATTTATATAGTTGTGAGCAATTTATGTGAAATGATTATTGAGTAAACATGCCAATCTATTAAAGACTCTTACGATGTTGAAAATAGAAAAGAAATCGAAAAGAATCAAATATCTTTATTGAAAAATTTGCTCTCCGAGTGAATGTGTACACAAACAATCGCAACGGTATTTTCATCGCGTGAGTAAAGCGGTGAAAGAAGATTTGTTAAAGTGGAGAATGTTTATTCTTCTCCGACATACCATTTCGCAAGGAAACTAGAAGCGAGAAAATAAAAAGATCGCTCTTTAAGGTTGGTTATTCGAATACGAATTGAGTAACCCCTCTTCTATTCTCAGAGAAAGTTAGTCTCACAGAAATAAGAAATTATTTCTAAACTAAATGATAATAAAACTGCGTTGAATCTCATTAAAAATCAAATGTTAATTTAATTTCAATTAAAAAATGGCATTGGAGATAATTGCACCTTTATTTTTTTAAAGAAAGAAGGTCTGAACTACAAAGTAAAACTTATCTTGTCTTTGTAGCTGTGTGCAATCAGACTTGCCAGAATGGTGGCGAATGCATGGCACCCGGAAGGTGCTCCTGTCGACGCGGTTACATCGGCAATAGCTGCGAGCTCGACCTGGACGAGTGTGCCAGCGATCTGCATCGATGTCATCAGTCATCCACGTGTTTCAACATGCCCGGCTGGTATTACTGCCGATGCAAACCTGGCTACAGGAGCGCCCTGCACGACAGTACTCAGGGCACGCAATGCGTCGACATCGACGAGTGCAACGATCGAACTGAGAGGAGGCACACGTGTCATCCTACCGCGAAGTGCGTCAACACCGAGGGCGGCTATGAGTGCGTGTGCCCGCCGGCGATGGCTTTGGAAGAGTCCGGAAAAGAATGCAAACTCAGTGAGTTCATTCGTCGCGTCTAAAAAGATGCTCTTGTCTCTTAGAGTAAAACTACTCGAAATTGTACCGAGTATGCAAAAAAATTGTTACATTGCTGTGCTATAATTCTAGGTTGCTGGTTCGAAGGTCGCGAAGTCAACAATGGCGACCCTTTAGTGCCATCCGGAAATCCTTGCAGGAGATGCATATGCGAAGACGGTGTGATCACTTGCAGGGATCCCATATGTGACTGCAGCGTCCCGGAAAGTCGCCAGGACAAATGCTGTCCTCAATGTGATCCCGACGCGTCCTGCAGGCATCAGGAACTCCATAACCTAGTCTTCAGAAGCGGAGAACGTTGGATATACCAGTGTCAGACTTGCGAGTGCCTGGTAATAAACCTGTCCGAGCTACGATATACATCTGACCGCAAGCACGACAGATTTGTGAATCAGAAGAATATTTTAAGCAACCAAACCCTTCAGCTCTCAAACCCCCCCCATATCGTAGTTCCACTATAAGAACGTGATTTCTTAAAACAAAAAAAATTACAATAACTGAATTATCACACGGTCTATTGCAGTACGGCGAAATAGACTGCTGGCAGATGGAGTGTCCACCGGTGACCTGCTCGAATCCCGTGACCGAGGAGGGCGATTGTTGCCCGCGCTGCGAGGACGATCCCTGCGCTCGTGAGGTGCCGGCGAACGGCACCTCGTACACGGTTCCTAGTCGTCCCCGGCCGTGCAGCTACGCCGGCATCATCCACGAAAGCGGCAGCTCCTGGCAGGACCCTTACGACAAGTGCACCACGTGCGAGTGCAAGGTAAGAAGAAGGATCGGACGTGTCATCACGCGTGTCCGTCACGTCGCAGGACCCGCGATCGGTCATTGAACCCGATCCCATGCGAGATCCGAAGGATACGGATAGGATAAAGGGGGGAATTCGCCGGAGAAGGACGACGTCATGGGCACGGAGGAAGTGAGGATGGTCGTCCGCAGAGATCTGCCGAGTCCTTTCCATATTCCCGTAAATTTTTAACAGCGTTCTATTTAATCTCGATAATACGGAATATGTCGTACAGTGCGATGACAATTAGTCTCACGTTTTTTTTTTACACGCGTTCAATATAGTATAAAATAATGTATTTTTCATGTGGTACCGCAAGGAGATTGTCCCGGTCATAAAATGGTGATGTATATTTTCGGCTTTTAATTGTTAACAACGCAAACAATATTTAAACAACGACGATATTGAAACGCAGACCATCCCAACGAGATCTTGGTACCCATCGCGCTTACTTCTCTCGCGAATTCAAGAGCTCAAGGTCAGTAAATGAAAGGAAATATTGCCTCAATTTAGCCGTGAATCTGTCATGTGCCTATTAAATTGCGCTCGCTGTACTATGCCGACGTAAGATGCAAGAAAATTGCTGTGCAGGCGTCCATCGCAGAATATGTATACGTACATATACATGGCGGAGCATCAATGCAAATCGTATCAATCTATTTCATTTCCGTTCGTTTCGTATCTGAGTTTTTCCGCGATGAAAATTAGCGTTTATTCCCATCAACGTTACCATTTTCGTAACAGAATGATTTTTACTCTACTCTAACGCACTTAAATACCATCCATTAAATCACCAACCAAATTACGTGTTAACTCTGCGTATTAGTTTCTCTTAAGACGAAGAAATATTCCTTAATTGTAAAAACATATTCAAATATTCAAATAACGGGAGATTAATTTTACTTCAATTGCTACCGAATCATACTCGCACATTTTACAATCCATTAAATTAAAGTCTCCACCTTCTCGGTACATACGATCGAAATTGTCCGCCATCAAACATGAAATTATACACACAAGCATCCATTTATCATGTTACTTTTACTCGCTCTCTTTACTCTCTGTCTGTCTGTTTTACTTGTCGTCAGTAGGTAATCCTCGAATAGTACAAGGTACATACTGACTGTTCTTTTTTTTCGTGCAGTATGCCGTTTTGTTTGCGGTGTATATTAACGCGAATCGATTTTGCAAAGCTAAACGCTGAAATTTTATTAACCGTACGCTGAGAGAAGAGGAATAACATTTATAACGTATGTTGGAAATCTAACTTCACATGCGCATGAATTTAACTAACCAAATTAAACTGGAACGCAAATGTATATATATAATATAAAAAATATATAATATTATATTAATATAAACAGTATTAATATTATTGTAACCAATATTATCTTCTCTCTCAGCGTGCTCTAATGCGTCGTGCTGGCCTTGTCATTATACGATCTCAGCGCTGTACTCACCACTGTAAATTATTCAAACTTCCTATTTTTATATATTGTTAGACACATCCAGGGGCGTCCCTAAGCTAGCCTAAAATAAATGTTATTTGTTTTTCGTTGCCTGCCTTGCACGTGGCAGCATTCGTCGTTCGTTTCTCCATGTGTGAGAGGAGAAACAGATATTAGATTATTAAATCTATATCTTAGATCTTAGATTATTAAATGACTGTCTCTTCCTAAAACCGTTTTTAAATCCGTTTTTTATAATTCTATCATGATTTATTGTTCTTCAAGGCTCACATTTTTATAACGCAAAACATTGAGAATTTATTTAACCCTCTCCTCATATCTTTTTACAAAAAAAAAAGCTGAAATGTCAATAATCTTATCAGCAAAATTTAAGAAAAATACTGCAATTGATTGAATGCAGATGTAATCAGGAATCTAGAAGAGCATGATTTGCAGAATAATTCCTTACGTATTTTCCAATGAAAAAGAATTACTTTTTATGTATAGACATTGTAGATATGGAATGCGATCGAATACTGCCATGGCCGTGAGAATCCCGGTTCATACATATAATCAAATCTCAAAAGAAAACGCTGAATTTCGAGAGAACTCATTGTTTCGCTTCTTCGCCGAGTGCTTCGCTCATCGTCATCCTATTGCTATCTGGAATATATGAGACGAAATATCCGTATTTCAGAAATCTCTGCTTAACTCAAACTTCAGTTGCAGAAACTATAAATTGATAATAGCATTAATAGCATATGGTTTGTCACGGATGGTTTTAACAATAATTTAACAATTTATAATTTAGATTGTTTATAAAACTTAAGAAATTCTAAGCTTATACACACATACACACATACACTTTTGTATAATCTCTATAATTTTTTTTTAGATTTCATAATTAGGGTGACGATGAAATATATATGGTGTTTCAACTTATCGTTTTATCTTTCAGACCGTGAAAAGTATCCGAATTCGCGATTTTTTCTTGATATAAATTGAAAAATCTCTATTTAATTAAAATTTTTTTGAAAATTAATTAAGATCCGATCTCTGTTACTTCTACGGCTTAATTTCCCTTGTTTTGCTTTCAACAATAATTAAATTCCCAGTCACCGGCATCGAAATATCAATCATAAATTCTCCCTCTCCAAGTGTGGCTGATAGATAACATGGTAAATCCGGAACACCTCATATACGCCAAACCGAGATTGAGCCGAGATCTCACGATCGCGCGTGCTTCGGGTCGGCCCTGCATGGATCATTTTATTAGTGTTTACCGCCCGGCGACGATTAATAGAAAACGGACCTGACCTCATAGAGAGCGTGCACCACGACCTTGACCCCGCCGATCCGATTCGCGATCGCCTGATCGCCGGTCGACGACAGTCTAGTATATATCGTGCCGCAAGTTCAATCAAGGGGATTGAATGCCGTGTGTGTGTGTGTGCGGGCACGATCCGCACGATTTCATCAGTGGATGACATTGGCAACGATTGGCCGGGGACCACCGGAGTGGAATTCGACTGATTCCGCTGGCGCCTAGGCCAATCATATCGATCTTTTAAGCCGCGACGATCGCGAATGTGGATCGACGTGGCGCACCAGAGAGGGTCCTGGTCACGCATAGGAGAAATAGCGAGGGAGGGATATAGGAGGGGAGAGTTGGGCCGGGGAAACATTGTCTGCCTGTGACTATGCTGTTGTAAATTAACCCCGCCACCTTGCCCGTGATGACTAACCTCATATAGCCTAACAATGGGTATCCTTGCAGGTGCCGTACTGCGCCCAATTGGTGAGCAATAGCGCGTGTTGTGTGCATCGGTAATCACGTCACTTCTATCTCACCTATAATCTCTACTACCTGCCTCTTCTCTTCTGTCTTTATTGTGTGCTGATTAATGTACTACGACTAACGGAGTGCTCGAGTGCTTTCTTGCCCACCCCCCCCCCTCTCCTCTATTCTACCTGCTTAGACGATCCTGTTTTTTTTGTTAATCCTGACTTTTTTTCTCTCTCTCTCTCTCTCCTGCTGCCTTTCACTTTTTTGAAGTTTCTATATTTTGCACCCTCGCTCGATACTTAGTAGTTCTTCTTCTGAGCCTTTTCTTCTCTTCTTATTAGGATCTGTTAACATCTGTCACCTGTTATCACTACGTTAATCGCCGCACGTTAATCACCAAAGCTTTATCACTATTCAATAATGGATATAATGTATATATATGGACATGGATATAATAACAATGGATATAATAATATAAATGTATCGCAAGCACGGAGCATGTGCATCTGGTCGCATTCGAAGGAGAGTGTTCTCGACGTGACGTTGACGATCTTTTAGATTTGAGAGCGGAGCGGATTTCTAATTAGTTCGACAAAATTTCTTATGACATTCATGTATCTACTAAAAATCACTGACCATTCGACATTTAACTATCGTGCTGCTGGGAAAAGTTCATCTTTACGATCTAATCTTATCATTCCGATTACACAGACAGTTGATTAACGGTATCCATTCGTTTGCTTTGCTAATTCCTTATCTAAACTCCTCATTTTAAATATTCATGTTGCTAAAAATAGCGTCTGCACGTGACACGCCGCGAAAGAAATAATTTGCATGCCTTTTATCGCGTAAAATAAATTCGTCGACGGATCGAACGAGAATACGACGTATTGTTTTATCTCGTCCGTGGGAAGATCGATTGCACGTTTCTGAAATTTGCATGCGTCGACGCACCTCTCACGCATTCTACTTCCTACTCCCCAACGTTGCGCACTGCTCCCTCTCACTTTTTTCTCTTTCACCTTTTTTTTTTTACTTACGCACACTCCGAGACGCACGGTCGTTCATGCAAAAAGATATAAGAGAAGGCGATCGTTTCGGTCGGCGGATCTTTCTCGTGTCGATCGAGGAGCATGGCGCACGAGGTGGCAGACACATGTGACATACATACACACATACATGTGCACACACACATATACGTATACGGACTGCGTCTTGGATCCGCGATTATGTCTATTTTTATGTCTCTTTCTCTTTTCTTTTTTTTTTTTTTAATTTTTTAAAAGAGTCGTTGTCGCACCTAAGCCTCCACTGCACCCTCCTCTGATCTGCATTCGAGATTCGGTAGACGCACCAAGAGGTCTCTTTCTTTCTCTGTATCGACTTATCAAGCGCCGATTCTGGCAAGACGAAAATGACTCGCACAAAAATGCAAAATGCGAACAATAAAATACTGAATGCAGCAAGAAATTATAATGAGTAAAATCTCAGACTCTGTTAGACTTTAAATTAAATTTTCTTATTGAAATATTTAAAGCTGTCGAGTATTATTTTATAAACATTGTGCGAGTATCATGCATATTACATACACGGAAGAAAAGGATTAGCTACTATAGCAAATCTAGTCGTAAAATATGGGATAACTAACATTTTTTGTAGCGAGAGCTATAATTTAGCAATAGTAGCGAAACAAGCAGCAAAATCTTTTTGCAAACTAAGGAGCAAAAAGTTCAGCAAAACTTTAACAAAAGGTTTTGCTATTGTTGCAAAATTATAGCTCTTGCTGCAAAAAATGCTAATTATCCCTACAATAAATGTAAATAATATAAATGTTAATTATCATGTTACATTTTACGACTAGATTTTCTATAGTAACTAATCCTTTCTTTCCGTGTACATGCTATAAAAGTGTCCTGCCAGGATCGCAGCGGAAAGTAGTGGAAACTTAGAGATTTGTCGCCGGGTATCAAAGACATACTATGGAAATTCATTGTTTTGCCCCCTTTCGAATGTCAGCATGAGTGTCCTTACAGTTATTGTAATTGTGATCATGACCATTTACAAGTCGTCTTCTTGACTGAGAGAAAAGGGCGCCGCCGATGCGGGTGTGAGGAACGTCGCAAGGGAAGTTTCAAAAGGGAAGTAAAAGCGGGGGTTGGATTCTTGCACGTTGGTTTATTATCTCGCCACGGCGGAACTGATGCGGTATTGTTCCACGAAACAATGAATTACATACTATGGACAAGTACCTGCCTCATTACTACAGGTTGGAAAGTTTTGGCGCGCCGAGTAATCGATTGATAGTTAACCCCTTCGTTATTAAAATACCACGTCCGTGGTATGTGGAAAAAAAATAAAATTTTTAAATCCATTTGTTATTAAAATAAAAATTCTTGTACACGTATGTAACAAGAACATAAAGAATGGCACTTATTGGAAAAAGTATTGATGAAATAATCTGATCTATCGATAAAATTTCTAATATATTGCAAAAGTTACAAGGAATGGGTTAATTATGAATTTTATGATTCAAAAGTTTCCTTTTTTGTGCGAATATTAGAATGGAAAAGACTTCTTTTTTTGTTAGAAGCTAATTCAGATTAGCATAAAACGCATTGATATTCTAAATACCGCAAAGAATAATTTCAAATAGGAATCAGGAAATATTCCGTTTTTTAAATACTGTATATATAATACACGATCGGAAAGCAATTTCACACTCATGTCATTTCATATAATTGCATTTTTCACTTTTGATGTGTCATTCTTACGACGGTACCGCGTGCTCTCATGAATCACGTTGGCCAAAACTTTCCAATCCTAAGTCGACAATTACGAACAAAAAGCGCTTGATTCTCTCCGCCGTGGCTAACCGAGTCTCCCACGAACCTCTCCGTAGGACGGGCAGCTTTGCTGCAGCTACGATTACGGCTGCGCTGGCGATCTGGGCGACGACAAGCAGCAACATTCTCCAGTCGCTGTTCCTGAGCCTCTCGTACGCCATCCACCAGACCCTGCGGTCCAGTCGCTGGTCAACGGTGCACCGGAAGCAGCTCTACCAGCGGTCATCGGCACCCCCGGCACCATACGCACCATCACCACCGTCATCACCACCTCCGTCGCGAGCACCACTTCCCCCGTCTCGTCGCCCTCGCACTACTCGTCATCCTCCAGCATCAGCAACGACAACCCCCACGATCTCGGGCAAGGTCACGCAACGGGCTCGCACATCTCGGTCATGTCGCAGGCCCAGCAAACAGACATGGCCTATCATGCCGCCAGATCGCAGCAACAGCAGCATCAGCAGCAAGCGTCGCCGACCACGAGACACCAACAGTACGTCGGAGGCTCGACGACGTCGTCGACGACATCAGAACGGTCCGCGGCGCCGTCGGCGACGACGGCGAGAACGCCGTCCGCGACGTCCATTGGCGGCAGGTCGACGACGTCGCGACGCGGCCCGCCGTCGAACGCCGTCAATCATCGCGGCGGTCCCGCCATCGCCTTTTCCTCTTCCTCGTCGTCGTCATCGTCGTCGTCGCCGACTCTCGCAGTGGCCCTGGCAACCTCAACGATCGAGGAACCTGATCTACCACCCGCGAGCGTCCCCACGCAAATTCGCCAGCTGGTTAACCGCCGTCGGCCAGCTGGTTGGTCGCCAGCTACTGTCAAGGACAGAAGGAAATCTATGGTTCTTGACAGCGCCACTTGAGGGCCGTGGATCTAGAGGAAGATAGAAAAGAACGAACCCGACACACTTGGCAAGGCATTCCAGACGGGAAACCCGAAGGGTCTCCCGGTCGTCCGACGCGCGTTGCCCGTCTATTATATCGTCGACGAAAAGGGGGAGAACGAGACCGACAGTTCGCGAAGAGCAGAAACGGGATTGTTGGCGGTACGGCCGATGCTCGCGGAGGATCGGCGTCGCCCGGCGTTGCCACGAGGAAGATTCGTTCCTCTTTCTGGAGCCTGTTTCCGGAATTCGTGTTTGGCAATTCCGAAGCATAACGGTCAATACTTAATCAACGGAGCTAGATCGACGATCGCGTCGCTGACCTCGGCCCTAGTCCCGCTAGGCTCCAGATTCTAAACGCTAAGATCCAGATCGCCGATACTGTCAAGCCTCGTCTCGTTTGCGATCGAGTCGTTTGCGGGTGAGATCGACGTAGTCGTTATTGACATCCGAACCTAGAACAGAAGCCGCGGGCCGGGCTTATGGCTGAGAGCGCGTACGCGTCCAGGACGTTCGCTTTTCCGCTTGAATCGCTCGCTCGAGCCGCGGTGGCCTTCGCCTTTGGTCGCCGTCACCAGACGAGCGTCGAGACGCGGCGCTAATCGTTCTTCGAGAGATAATCGGTGCGGGAATAAATTTTAGAATCAGCATCAAGAGTTTGCGCACGACGATCAACTTGCAAAATATTAAATATGATATAGATGTAACACAGCCTGTGGTTCCACCGAGCTAAAGGTGCAGGTTAATCTAAATTGATTTCGTTTGTAAACTTCCGCTGAAAGCGATATTGCCCACATATTGATTCCTTACAAAACTTGTTTGTAACTTCTTAAAGCACATTACATATATAACAAGAGAACTTTATATTGTTGATACGAATAAATTAGAATTAATAAGCTAAAGTATTTAAATAAGAGCGAATAAGAGTGTACACATCAAAGAGTTGAAGGCTATTTTTTGTGAATCTTCTATGAGGTGTGTCACGTAATATGCAATTCAAAAACGAACGAAATTTGCTTATAAATGTGATTGTTTTCCTTACATAAACTCTGCGACGATCACAATGAAACGACCGCAAAACTGTTATTTAAGGGAACCTATCACAAGCTTACTAATTTGCGGATAAAAAGTACTGCATATTTTGCAATTCGTATTTTTACGATTAGATCATACCAAGCGTAAACAATGTACCGTCGTATTTTCACGTAATTATCAAAATTGCAACAAGACGCATAAACGCAATAAATCACGTAATGTACGACTATCAAGTAGGTGTCATAAATAATTGCGTATAGCTAGAAAATTTCTGAATACTCCAAACAGAAACGTCTCGAATTCACACGAATTGATAGATTCGTAGTAACTATTTGATGATGTTGATCTTCAGCACCGATTATCGATCGAAGTCGCGCGTCCTTCGTGGATGATCGAGCATGATCGAGCGAACCGAGAGCGCAGATTCGCTTTCGCAGAAAAAGCTCCTTTCGCGTATTTGATTGAACAAGTAGCGCACAATATTTGGGCCTTATAAAGTAAATTGTTGATGTTCCGCTAAACCACATAAACACTTGTATGTATGTATGTACGTAAACGATGGCAAAGCAGGGGCGATATATATGTTTGTCGTAAGGATCATTGACGTGACTCCCCGACGGAGGGGAGGAGACACACAATAATGCATGTTATATGTATATATTATATATGTATATATGTATATTATATACATATAATATACATATAAAGAGAAGTAAAAAAACGTATGTATTATATTATACCGTGTACTATATATGAGTAATTCCCGCGAATCCATCGATATCTCCAACCGAATGCACTGACTATGTCAATCGTCAAACGCCAATGATAACGCGGGTGGCTCTATTACGCTAGAAATATCCACTATGGAGGATCATATCTCGTGACAATATAAGCGATATGAGGCCCCGGAACATATACAATCATTGTAGCGTGCGTATCCGGCAATAAAAAAAATAGTTACGCTTGTGTGGGAGAGAGTACGTTAAGGGTAATAGGGTAGATCGCGATCCTTAAACCCAAAGAGAAATTCAGTCTATCTTTTGAGGATTCGGCTTAATCCGATTCCCACGTTATCCTTAGTCATCCTATGCAGGAGACGGACCTATGCTCGATTCACGGCTCTCGAATGAGGTGTCGGAATGCGCCACCGAGAGGCAGAGTAGCTTTCTAACTCACAGTATAGCAATAAAAGAATTTCTAGCATCGTTACGTGGTACATTTGTTCACTATCGAGGTATCGAATTAAGAGTGGTGGTAAGTAACAATTAAACGACACAACACAGTTTAGTTCTTATATCATAGTTGTTTCTACGGAATAATGTCAATTGAAAGAGCGAATTTTGTAGATATATTGCATACTGTAGTTAAAAGGCCATCGTAGAAAGATCGGGCCCTTGTGGCCCTTCCTATGTCCTCACACGAGGTAAAAAATCAAGTATGTCCGCTACTCCGACGTTCCCAAACGACGGAAGGCTAAGCCTAGACTTTTCCTACGTGCATTTTGCGATCCGTGAAATGCGCGAAATTAACGGATTTTAACCTCTTGTCCGCGCTGGATAATTAAGCTCTCTCTCGGTGCTAAGTTCCGCAGGAAGACTGCCGTAATTCAGCATTTCGCCCGTTCGCAAAGTGTGCATTTGTAATAGAGTTGGTTCTTGCAGAGTTAAACGTAAGGTAATTTTTCGTAGCAAAACGCGCGTGCGTGTGAATTGAATTCACGATATAGATATACGATGAATATTCCCCTGGAAAAAACTTAATTTGTTATCGCTATTTATTTAATATAACGAGTTAATGATAATTATAGAAAGTACCGAGTCTCTGAAAAAAAAATATCATTTTGCGTTCTCTTTCTTTCTTTCAGCAACTCGTCATTAATATGTTAACTGACTGCCGCATCATTTTACACATTCACAGATCTCAGAGCAACCAAAAGCCCTAAACACGAACATCCACGATTCACATCAACGCGTAAACGCGAGCTGGTTGTTGACGTCGTCGTAGACACTATCTAATAGACATTCGAAATTATCACAATAATTCGAGCGTAGCGCCGAATAATAACCGCAGACCAGAAGTTAGGCATTTGCAACTCGCCTACGAGCAATAGCCTAAGCGATCTTAATTATTAACCGAGATAATCAAGAAACGCGAAAACAGGCGAGGACACGACCCCACCTAATTCTAGAAATTACGTCTTAGCTGTAATCGCATAAAGAAGGGCCTAGCTAAACGTAATCATTCAACTTCGAACTCCTGTCAGTCAGATACCGGACGATGAAAACCGGATGTGTGCCGGCTTGAACGATTCTTTATCTCGCTCAACCCAACATGACCACTACAACTACATTCCTCCTTGACTAACAATAAATAGGCACTAATGAGAGAAACATATATATATATATATATAAATAAATAAATGAATATGCATATGTAGTCGCTCTATCACTTACGTCGTTTCTTTTTGCAAATTCTTTGACCAACTTAAAGTAGCTCCTATATTTTCACTATCATAATTACATTTTTAACTAAAATATTAAAGCAAAGAATATTAATATAACAAAGAATATTCACATATAAGATTATATATAAACAAAAATTTTGTCGTCTGAATTATTGTAATTTAAAAATTATTAAATTTACCAAAGATTCGCTGAAAGAAGATACAATAGAGAAGCAGGGCATCCTACATATATATATTCATATTATTGTGTATAAATACATATGCAACACACGGAGGATACGTACGAACGTACACATGTATACATGGACACAACGGAGAGAAACGATAGGAGAGAGGGAGTTAATTCGTTATTAAGTGTAGGACTTAACTAATCTCCAGGCCGCTATTTGCGTTCATTAAAAAGAGAAAAAGGGATCTTGACAAATCTGAGGACTCAATGTAATTGTTCATTCAATGTGCAATAATTTAATAGTAACACCACTTAATTTGTAATCGACTACTTGGATCGGAGCGATGCCACCGCGTTTTGTCGTGACCGGACGGACAATTATGTGTGAGGAGAAAAGGAAAAGAAAACATGAGAGAGAGATCGGAAAATGTGTCGACATTATTTCTCCGGCTCGAATTTGTCAACTCTATTGTCATTATTTGCGAATGAAATAACTAAACATTACAATATCTATCCAGAGAGCCTTTAAAAAATATAGAAAAGCGCTAAAATCAAACTTCTGTCAGCTATACGTTACTCACGACAATACGAAACAATATTGTATGTTTAGAAGTTTGAAAAATGCTGCCAATTTGAAATACGATTTACCATTATCTTGTCAGAGAGAATGTCGTACATCTATCTCAATATAGGTTTTAATTGCTTAAATATATTTTAAATCATGTTAAACCGAGTTTACTTCGTAAAAGTTTAATATAAGGGACCATCATTTGTCGCAATCTTTTATTCGTTAACGTTCAATATTTTGATAACTAAATAGGCTCTTTGTGCAGGTAAAGAATAAAGAAAGCCTTTATCGATTTACATCTTGGAATATTTAACTCATTGTTAATTTAATACTTTGTTCATCAGAAATTATTATTGTTTTTGATACAAGAAAATGTTTCAATTTTCAATGTTTTAATTTTTTATTTTATCTTTCGTTATGTGACATTTAAACACATACTGCGAGTTTTGTATCCTCTGTGTAATTTTTATAACGTGCGATACTATTGCAGAATTCATCGGAACAAATAGTTAGAAACTGGAAACTTAAAATATAATCTTAGAACTATAGCAAGTCTAATTGGCGTCCTGAGCCAATTCGTCTTTAACTCAATTCTAGCATTACCTGATTTGATATAATGTCCTTGCTTGTGTTCTACGATCTTCTTTTACTCTGAACCATCTAGTTCGCCAAGATCTTGCTACAGTTCTAGTTGACTTATTATCAACCAATCAATCAGCTACTTACCTGTAAAATAATTACAAAATAATTAAAACTAAATTATAAAATTGTCTTAAAAAAAACAAGTCACATTTTACAGTTATGTACATTTATCTTGCAACCATTTTCGTGATTTACGAAGTTAAAAAATTGACGGGGATATTTCTGAAAGAGAAGAAAAAGATAACGAAAAAAAAGGAGAAGAAACAAAGTGTGATCAGGCGAATCAGGGAGAAATTCGAGCTGAAAGAATATGAGTGACGGCAAGCGACACACGAAACACATATAGACACACATAGACACGGTTGAAAACTAGAGATGAGCTATTATGTCCCAAAATCAAATTCTTTCGGAATTGGAACAGTCAATGAAAGACTGATAGATTTGTTAGTAGAACAAAATAGAGAATCTCACTCTTTTCAAACTCTCGTATAAGATTTTGCGATGAACCTTTTCAATCGGATGATACGAAATGCATTAAGATGAGCCAGTGTCTTAAGAAATAAAACGAAGAAGAGAGTCAATTTAATTTTTCTTCATTCTTGTTTTATATGTTAAGTAACGGCATACGTAAAAATATTAGGACAATTTGTCTGCAAACTATAAAACAACTAATCCATATTATAGAATCTCACGGACTTCCATCAGATTCTACTGACAAATCTTACTGACAAATCTTAATGATGGGATATAACGGGTTGTACTCTGCGCCTTAAGCACTTCGTACATGTGCATGAGCAACGTAGCGTGATAACGCAGACACGCCGATCTATTGAAAAAGAAGGATTAGGCTAGAAGAAAATGAGAAAAATAATAGTATAATAATAATTATAATAATATAATAAACATTATTAATATTATTAATAATAATATAACGATAACAATAAATAACACTGTTATTCTGATTGTATATAGTCCTGTAATGTTATAGTACCATATAGGAACGCGCGCGCGACAAATATATATTATATGGAGGGGTTAAAGCCATAGTGGTGTAAGTCACTTTTTTTAACCTATCGAGTTAAGTTCATAGATGCAGTCTACACATGCAGATATGTTGAAAAAAGAAGAAAAAAAAAGTGGTCAAAAAAATTGACTTACACCACTATGGCTTTAACCCCTCCATATATAGTATGTATACATATATGTAATATAATATATATATGTATATATACTATAATTAATTAAATACACAACAAATACACATACACCAGGGCGCGCACGTGCGCGAAACGATCGATAACGATTAATCATATGCTCTTAGCTATTACACACAAGATAAAAAAATTGAATCGTACGAATTTACGTATGGAGCAAACGATGGGAAAGGGAGAATAGTCAAAGAGGCGCTAAATCATTGCCGGTGTTATGTTATTTCGTATGACGATGTCGTTCGCGTTCCGGCTATTTTCTATGAAAATCGTCTTCTTTTCGATGAAGCGTTTTTGTTTCAAACGGCGCAATGTAGCCGATGCTTATCACGAAGGGCATAAGTATAATTGATATTTTATACAGCACAATATTTTTTTGCCATAATTTAAATATTTAAGTAATTTGTGCCACAATCAATTATCTTACGTTCTGTTAGAAATTTATAATATCATAGGTCGCTTAATTTTTATTATTATTTCATGATTCATCATATCATCGTTTGACTGCGCAATCGGTTTACTTCATATCATTGACATATAGTTAAGCATCAATAAACGTAATTTATTAAACATATCAAATAAGTTATTTTACAATACGAATTTAATATCTTAAGACATTAACTTTTTAATATAATTGGCTTTTATATTGCGATTTTATTTCGTTCAAATATTTTAATGTTATCTCTCTTCGAAGTAAATCCTAATTACAGAGAAAAAATATTTTATTCTTTTTGCCTTATGCCCTTCGAGTAATATTCAATTGTCTACAATTTAAGTAGACATGTGACTTAATATATTATCAATATACGTGTGTAAGTATAAACGGTAAATGATTTTCGAAACGCCAATTTATCGGTGAATGATAGTTGACGATGGAGAACAATAGAATTAAATGATTAGTGCTGCATACTTTATAAAGTCAATAAATAAGTAACACAGAAATCGACCTCTTGTTAAAGAAAGACGTGTATTCGAAACAATTCGAAACAATATAACTTTGTTCCACGAAGTAAGAAATCGAGGGAAATCTTGTCGCCAAGACAAAAAGAGACGCGAAAAACCTTTTGTACGATTTCGAGATCTTATGTGTTCCTTGTATATAATACTTAATCAAAGGCGAATTTTGTGAAAATTATACGTGCAAAATCAACAGTTGCTACAAACGGCGATAATTATTTCGATTTGTGTATTAGCACGGATGTAATTATTTGGAAAGAAAGAAATTACCATTACATTAGAAAATAATAAAATCATCGATATAAAGTATTCAAAAGTTTAAAAACATCAATCAAACGTTCGAGTCAATTCTATATAACGAATAATAATTTCGATTATAAACATATACCAAATGTTGACCTCACATAATGAGAATTACACCTGAGAGAGTATGTCGGCCTCTTCAGATTAGCAATTTGTAAATTCATCTAGTAAGGTGATATTTTTAGACAGATAAATCAGGTAGGTAGATCGATAGATAAATCGGTACCTAAAATCAGGACGGCGATAGACAGTCAAATTCACTTATCATAGTGAATTTCTATGTACATAACACATTCATTATCGCCTATTTTGGAGCTTGACCCCTTAAACGGACTTGACAAATATGCTCTTCACGAACTCGACACCGTATTATGTAAAGAGTCAATAAGATCGTTCCGAAAATTCCTCAATCTACACGAATATGTTTTACATAAAATAATATAATCTTTGGCCGTAGCTTAATCGATGACATAAAAATCAAACGACGAAAATATTTTATTAATCGGTCCACTTTGAAGGTTGGACGGAAGTATAACGAAGATAGATTTTTCCCTCAATGGTATTAAAAATCGGCTTCATAAATAGAAAGAGAGAGAGAGAGAGGATACGTTTCAAGGGGAAAATTGATCCGTTCGCCTTTCACCTTACGGTGATGAACTCGAGTCATTTGTGCAGCCTAGTGAAAGCTTTACGCGTGCCTCATACGATCAACATTACTATCAGTGCAAGAATAATATTACTGACTGGTTTCCATTTAGTGACACAAGTCGACACAAACATCGTTCTATCTTTCTTGGCATTCAATGAGTAACAAAGACAGACGAGACTTGTGTCAGTAAATGGAAAGCACTATGATTACGAAATAATTAAGCTGTACGCAATCGGTAACAGCCTCGATAGTCAAGATTGTCAAGACTGTTGAGCATTGACAGTAATCGAAAGCGTTCGAAATTTCGTAGCTCTATTTAATATTAAAAGATATACTGTTACGTTTGATTAATAGTATGCCTAATCAGTACCACAAATAACTACTACAACGACTACCAGTAAGCGCTTGTTGTGCAATGCGAAGAGATCAACTATCGGGAACTACTATTCCTCGTTCACTTTTCTATCACCTTCACATTGTCTA
Source organism: Temnothorax nylanderi (assembly GCF_030848795.1). Taxonomy (NCBI): domain Eukaryota; kingdom Metazoa; phylum Arthropoda; class Insecta; order Hymenoptera; family Formicidae; genus Temnothorax; species Temnothorax nylanderi. Next base: position 12,986 of record NW_027249442.1, on the reverse strand, counting down.
AGACAGAAAACTAATGGAAGTTGCTCTCATTATCCTGACAAAGTGGGGAATGATCGTGTCTTCTATTATACGGGAAGACTAATACTTACAAGGGACATTGTTCAATTTGTCCAATTTTGTTCCCTTAAAATATGTTATTAAACATTTAAGAGATTCTGTCCTTTCCTTACGCATGCATAATTGCAAGCTTAGAAGGCGAAATAACCTTCTAAAATTTCAAAGCTAAGATCTTCTTTTGACACAATATTTGTGAATTTATTTACTGCGTTGAAAAAATTTAGATTAAAATTTGTTTAGTTTTGATCAAAAAGCCAAAAAAAATTATAAAATTATTATTCCGTGTTGATTTCTAATTTTTATCCCTCTGTTTTCGCAAAATTATTTAAATATTATTAGAAGAATATTATAGTACTTTTAATTACGAAGCTAGCTCAAACAAGTTGATTACATATTTTTCGAAGAATAGGATATCGCAGAAAACTCTTTGTAAATATTGCTGATAACAATCACTGTACGACGAAATCTAGTATGATGCCATATAAGTGCATCATGAATTATCGCAACTCTAAAAACATGATTTGTTGCGGTGAAGTAATCGGCAAAAATATATTTCAGACGAAATTCATATAACATTAGAATAAGCGTTGAATTAATGTATCGCTTTTGAATAATTTTACATATAATAATTTATTATATATTAATAAATTATACACGTAAGATAAGTAAATTGCTTTTGCAATTAAAACTGTTATAACTTTTTTCTAATAAAGTTAATATATTTTGGAAAAACAAATGATATTTTCTATAAAAAGAAACACGAGACAAAAATTTTGTTATTTATTTGACTTTACGGTTAAAACTGAACAACACTGTTCTAAAACAATTTCGATTTAATAAATAGCATCGAAGATATCACCAGAAGATTTTAGTTTCAAAATTTTAGAAGAGATTATTTCAAACTTAAACTTAATTGAACATAAAAAGATCTCTGGAAGTATCTCTTGGATCTTAATATTTAATAACATTTTCACTTATTTATTATTTAATAACATATTTCACAGATAGAAAAATTGCCGCTGGACATTTAGATAATGTCTCTTGTTGATAGTAATTGGCATTATCATCACTGCCGGGTCTAATATGCCGCTTATCGTGTTAAGTTACATTAGAACATCAATCAAAGTACAAGATCGCTATCTCCTCGGGAAAAATTGGAAAGCGGATTATTAAAATGTAATATTGTTTCCTGCACGAATATTCCGCTATCGCGTACTTCATTGTCCCTTGTTCAGAATTAAATCCGCAAGTAGAATTGAGTTAATAAATATTCCATTTTTTATCAATAATAATCAATACGTATGAGTACAAATTAAGCATTCAAATATCATTTTAAATTATGATAATTTCTATACTTTCTACGTAACAAACTAAAAAAAACAAGTAAATCTAAAAATTCAATTATCCAATGATCATTGGTAGCTCAACTGTAAAAATGAATAGAGTGATTCGTATATCGAGTGAACATGATTACGGCCCTTAGCGCGCGAGCTTTATCCAGTATACTGATATTTAACTTTAGTTACTTGTAACTGTGCAACTATTTCAAATCTTTTGATATTTCTGTATTATGTTCTCTATAATTAAATTAAATCTCCAGAATGCGCAATGGATATAATTCATTTAACATTTTATGTAGGAGGACGATCACATTTACATTTCTGTTAAGACAACAATATTATAATGCAAATGTTAAAAATGCGTGTATCTAAAATGTCTAACTAGATAACTATCCGAACTCAAGTGCGAACTCAACTGCGAAGATCAATATATTCAGTACAAGTTTTGCGTAAGTCAATGATAAATTTTTGACCGATCGTTCCATTATAGGGATATATAATGTAATATATTTAGATTAATAATACATAATTTTATTTAAATATTGAGAAAAATCTGTCATGCGAACCCTCAAGAACAAATGGTGCGCGCATTGTTGTGTTCTAGTCTGTACTATATCAAATATGTATCGTTGTCATCTTTATACGACCATCGCGACGATTACCTATAATCATGATTATCATGGATAACCATATAAATAAAAACAAAGCGAAGATATACTCAGAAAGAAACTATGTCACTCTTATACAGATGCACTTTAACTCGATAATGTCGGCAAGAGGGAGGAAGAGAGAAAAGCTGACGTCATTCGAAAATGTCTCGATAAATTTAACATTATGCTGGAAATATAATAAGAAAGTTTGCTTAAAGAAAATTAGGAGTATAAATAATTTCGTAAGAGTTAGATTAATAATTTTCCGTAGAATCGAAACCAAAATTAAATTAAACTGTCATCAATAATTATAGCTTATTAATCTGAAATTAAATTATTTAATTAAAGATAATTTGTACATAACAAAAATGTTGTTCGTTATCGAGATTCAAGAATAATGCGAAATTCATATAATTTGCGATTGCGTGACGAAATGATTCTTACGCTCACATGAGTAACATGAATTTGTCGGCCAGTTGATGGTCGACCTTGTCGACAATTGTCCGTCATATCATCAATGCAAGGCTTTATCAGAGTTAACCGATCTCAAGCCTCCTCCCTTCTCCCATCTCTCCCTACGTCGCACGAGTCTCTTCGGGCAAACAAAATGTCCTTGGCCGGCTTGGGATGTTACAAATTGCATTTACATAAAACAATTATCGGGCTTGACGCGCGCTGGGGAGGTAATTTATGAAAGATATATAAATTGTGGATTCACAAAACATTGATGGAAATCGTAGCGTTTTGTGAAAAAGCGTGTCGTAATCGTCGCCAATTGATGGAAACAAAAATGATCGCTGATTTAAATTCAACGCTACTTTTCAATTAATTCTTATTTTATCGTTACCGTTTTATCGATTACAAATATGTGCGCTATTTCTTAGTGATTAAGTACGACATATCAGAATTAATAATATTTCCACGTTATAATCGCTTTTGATGATACAATATGTTATTTATGCACATGATACACATTGATTTTGTCCCCTAATAATTTAAAAAGACTTAAGATAATATTCTAACTTCATTATTTTTAATTTTTCTTTTGAATAATTTAATGTAATATTATTAACTATTAATATATTGTCACTTCTATAGAAATATATCAATAAAGACTCGTTCTTTTGCATGGGATATTTTATTACGTAATAAGAATATCCAAAGTATAATTTACAGAATGCACATCCATCAATTGCGGCGACGTTCTCCACGCTTCCACGCTTGTTGCGCGACGAATGTTTCTATGTACGTGTACAATGTTAACCCGATAGCCTACGAATTGCTGTGCGGCGAATCGCGCCGTGTAGGAATATAATGGGGTTCATCTCTTGTCTAGTCAGGGTTATGGATAAACAAATTTGTCACTTAGTCATTTCACTTTTATCGCTGTGAATACGTAAGATATCCTTTTTTTTTTGTTCGTCAAGAGCCCGAGCGAGCGGACGAAATTGATGATGATTTCCATACGTCGAAAGACGACGAGGACGATGATTAAACGTATGATGCGATTGTCCATATTAATGTATCGCCATTGATTGCTATTATTATTACTTGTCATTATTATTATCGATTACCGATTATTATGATTACGATTATTATTACCGATTATTAGTTACTATCACTACAGCTATATAATACCTTTGTAAATGAGAATCAAGACACACTGAGGGCTAGGGAAAAGAGAAACTTAATAAATTGAAATTCTATTAACCCAAAGGCGTTCGATTGTTATTTACGCCTATATTTTATCCCCAGAACATGACTCAAGAAATCGAGGAATGAAGAAGTAAAAAGATGAAAGGTAAGCCGCATGCTAGTATTGTACGAACTACGATTGAAATTATTTGCAAATAATTTTTTTAATTATTTATAATTAGATGTATCTAAGATACAGCAGGTCAATTTTCGTGAAAATTTATTATTATCGTTTGTAATCTATGTAAACCATTTCGACTCAATACATCATTTTCGCTTTACGACTTTCTATACTGATTTACATAGATCGTGTCCCTGCTTATGCATGTCAGTCTTAAGATACATCGCTGCAAAACGGCGGATGTAGTACGACATCGGTTCTTTGTGCGAAGACCTTTAAATTCTCCGAAACAATTTAAAATTCTAAAATTCTATTCCTTTATTCTCGACTAACTGGCAAAAATATAAATAATGTGCACTACGTTTCGACTCTAGGTTTGAATCCTTATCAAGTGCAGTCTAATCATCAAAATTGACTCGTCATGTGGTAATCAAAAGATAATATTGATATATTGATAATTAGACTGCACTTGATAAGGACTCAAACCTAGAGTCGAAATGTAGTGCACATTATTTATATGTTTGCCAGTTAGTCGAGAATAAAGGAATAATTTTGATTTTTAATCACTGGCGGAGGAAGTTATTTTTCTATTAAAATTCTATGTTAGTAATGTCAATAATTCCAAAAGCAGCAGAGATAGTATTAAATACTATCGATATCTCTTAAGCTGAACATTGATGATTGTTTTAGCATTGAATTTGCGTTAATAAAACCCCGCCATATATCCTTATAGTAATTGGGTTTCGGTGAAATTAGCTGAAACTTTGGAAATAAATAGTTCTGTGATGCTGATCAAAAGTCACAATGGGCAAGATTCACAATAATCAACCGTTTAGATACTATCAGCGTTCAAAAGTCAAAATAAGGTGTTATTTCAGTACTATTGTGGAACAATGGATTTCGGTGAAATTGGCTGAAACTTTAGAAATAGATAGTTTATATGATGCTGTTTGAAAGTTATAATGGGCAAGATTCACAATAATCGACCGTTTAAGCGCTATCAGCGTTCAAAAGTCAAAATAAGGCAATTAAGGCATTATGTCAGAAATATTTACTTAAATTAATTTTGTCCTACCGGTCTTAATCTATTTGTCATCGGACAAATCTGAGCTTAGAAAACTTCCAACAGTTGGAAAATAAACGTTCTGCTGAACGTGGCCATTGAAAGAACATTTATACGTGTGTTCCGTTTTGAAGAACTTCCTGAACTGGTGCACATCAGTAATGCAATTAAGTTAGAGTGAGACAAGTATTTTGTTTCACTTTAACTTATTGCACGAATGTGCACCAGTTCAGGAATTTCTTCGAAAAAGAATAGACGTCATAGATGGTACATGCATAAAGCAATTTTAGAACATTCTCACGCATGTCTCAAAGACGTCATAAACACGTAAAAAACGTGAAGAGTAGGAATTTTAAATGTCTTTATCATTAAAATAAAACGTTTCTATAATAGTTTTTTAAACGTTATTTTATCGGAAAAGAAACGTTCCATCGAACGTTTTTCGAATAGACATTTTTACTCATGAGAAACGTTTCTAGAAATCGGTTATAAAACGTTTCGGAAAAACGCTTATAAAACATTTCTGAAACGTGTATGTGCTACCTGGGATACACATGTATACATATTTTCTTGTATACGCATGTATGTATATTGTGTTTATATGGAAATTTGCGTTTCAAGTAATTATCAGCAAAAATTATCAGCAATTGTATTATGAGCTATAAAAATTTAACAAGTAAAAAATTTTATGTTGGAGGAACATTGTGAATGTACGAGATTTGCTGTTATCATTATATCAATATCGATAGATAGATTTATCAACGGATACATATATCATCAAATTATATATGTATTTGTTGATAACGCTGTTGATATAATGATAATAAATAGATCCAATATTTCTCTCACATTATGATCTTTCTACGTGTCCTCTCGTTCATTATAGCAATTCACATCTTCCACAGCATGCGCTGTTGGAGCATGCGCAAGTAATAGCTCGACTTAGCTCGCGAGATTATCGTTGGTGACGTCAAGAATATATCTACGTCGCGCATGTCGCAGACATAAATAACGCAAAAGTTGTATAAGTGTTCGTATAGACTTGGTCGTCAACGATGTTATCGAAAACACTCAGTATTATGACTCGTATTCTTGCCATTTGCAAGAGGTTCACGATACGTCGGTTAGATATAGTGTGACAGTTCTTAAAAGTAGCCTCTGAAAGTTTGACCGTCCAGGAAGTCTCGCATCGTTGACAGAATAGGATTAGGACCGCCACTTGGATTAGGACCGAAAACCAAACTTTTAAGAGCAACTTACTTAAGATCAAACGAGTTTACAAGACAACCTATCATGTCTAAAACCAAGGATATTACCAAGTTCTCAGCTGAACAATTGCGGAAGTTTCTAATGTCGTTCGACACAGTGATGTGCGACATCGACGGTGGGCAATAAAATTCTATTTTTCATAATGTTTAAATAAATTTGTGCGTGTGCGAATTGTAGAAACGTTTTAGAATGTATTTACGTTAATTTATAAGTCATTGATTTTTAGAAAATTATTAAAAATTAGAAAACTAAGAATTTTGATGGAAAATATGGCTACCGACTGATGCATTATGCAGATTTTGGAAAAATTGATATATTTAAAAAATTGATAATACATTGATAAAAATATCAGATATTTTATAAAAATATATAAAAATAACTAAATATTTGTAGAACTATGTAATAGTTTTACAAAATAAATTTCTGTAATCGGTTTTTAGTATCGTTATAATCGTTATATACATCTATGCCTGTGAACACATTTTTTCGGATTAAATAAATTATAAATAAATAAAATTTCGCAAAATTAACAATATGCATTCTCTAGGAGTTCTATGGCAACTCAATAAACCTATTGAGGGTACTTCTGAGTCTTTAGCGAAATTGCAAAACCTAGGAAAACAGGTGTATCTGGTGACGAATAACAGTACAAAGACATTAGAAAATTATATTGAAAGTGCTCAACATGCCGGTTTAAATTTAAGTTCGGTAAATATTTTAGTATTAATGAAATATTTGATTAGTTTATATATTATTATCACTTTACATTATAAACACATAAATAGTTAAAAAAAATTATAAAGTTAAATTATATATTTTAGTAATAGGAATTATAAAAAAATATAAATTATAGTTTTAAACCACTTTTCATATCACCTAATCAATTTTTTTAAAGACGAGAATAAGAATGAGAAAGAAAAGAATAGAGTATTTTGATGAGAGGATACATTAAAATAAATTATTTCAAAGATTCATGAATAGTCCATTAAGCAAAGTTTGAAAAAAGGATTAGTGACAAACATCTACAGATTTTTTTTGTAATTTAAAATCAATGTTTCAAGTTAGATGTATAGTCATAATTTAATTTGTCCACCCTGAGACTATTCTTACGCAATGCAAAGCGTAAAAATTTATATTAAATATTTTTTTAAATGAAATTTTTTAAATAAATTGATAATAAATACTTAAAAAATAGCTGCCAATAATTATATTTTAGCAATATATAAATTCTTCATAAAATTAGTCACACATATCAACGCGTAGAACGTAAAATACCATAGATAATTTACAAAATGTTAAAACCAATGTCATTAAAAACAATTATTAATCAGTTGTATTATATAGGATCGCGTAATCAACACCATAAAATTAATTATTTGGTACTTAAAGAAGATTAATTTTTGCGACGAAGTTTTCGCTATCGTTTCGGATATATCTCAGAAAATGTTAAGAGAGGCAGGAATACGATTAACAGAGCAAGTAAGTAAGTAAGTAAATAAATAAATCGTTCCCCCATCTTTTCTATAAACTCTTTCAATAGAATGAGTTTCATGCAAATAACGCTAAAATATTGTAGAAGTTAATTTGTCTAGAATCATTTTTTGGTCAACCGTCTATTTTGTCAATTCTGATTAACTTTTTATTTTGCAGCCAAAAGTTTTCCAAACAGATCCAGCTGCAACTTTAAAACAATTGGTGGATCGGCCATCCATTAAAGCTGTTATTGTTGATTTTGATGTCAATTGCAATTACTCAATGCTAGCATTAGCTATATCATGCCTCCAACGTAAGGACGTACTGTATATAACAGGAATAACAGAGGAATGGTTACAAGTATCACCTCAAATTAAAATCTTAGGTAAGTATTGTTAAACAATAAAAATATTTTTTACACAAATATTTATATTATTATCGATGTATAATTATAAATAAAATACAATAAGTGTATTTAGCAGAGAAAAGAATTATACGAATCAATGTATATTTAAATATTTTTTTAAATTGATAGAAAAAGAAAAGAAGAATATCATGTTTTCTCATCCTCAGGTCCTGGACCATTGATGAACATTATCAGCACGCAGAGCGGAAAAAAACCAATTTCATGTGGCAAACCTAGTCAAAATTTAAAAGATTATATTTTAGACAAATGCAACGTGACGGATCCACAAAGATGTTTGTTCATCGGTGACACGTGAGTGAAAATTACGACAAAATATACTTCTGTTTACTTCAAATTTTTATAATTATTTCATTTTATAATTCAATTAATTTTTATAATTATTCAAAATTTATATACTAAAATTATGTCGCATCCATAAAATTATCTTTGAATCTATACTGCAAAAAAATATTTTATTGATTCGGAAATATAAACGTAGGGCTAATCAGGACATGAAGTTTGCCTCGATGTGCGGATTTATAAAGCTTTTTGTCGGCACGGGATACGATACGCTGGAACAGGCACAAAAAGAAGATGATACCTGCCCGGACTACTATCTGCCTAACTTAAATCAACTATTTTCCGCCTATAATGATCCACAACGTGGATACCGCCAATCACAAAGATAGCTAATATTTCATGTTTCGATAGAAAATTAGTTATCGAATCAATGAAAATATCAGTTGCTCAAATCGGCAATGTTATTTACAAATAATTACAAATTATTATAAATACATATAGTTAACATATTGGAATATAATTACTTATACCATAAATATTGAGTAGCATTTTTAACTAGTAATTTTATACATCACATTATTAGAATACTTTATATCGTACTAAATTTTGAACATTGTATCAAAAAGTGGTAGATAAATTGTATCTTTTCTGTTACGAGTTTTATACGAATAATTTTTTTAGAATAATTGTATTACGCTATATAGAAAATATATAATTATAGTATTAAAATGCCGTTAAATTATGTTAACTATATCATTCGTAATAAGGTCTAAAAATTGCCAACACAAGAACATAAAAATAGTGATAAAATAAAACAACTATTTTTATTTTTCAATACAATTACCCTTTTTCAGTACATTTTTTAGAATAATAAATTAATTTTTCTATACCACTTAAAAAGTATTCTAAATTTTTGTCTTTAAAATGGTTTAACACTGCGGAGATCATTTCTTCATCTATATAAGTAAATTCTTTTCCACGCAAATCAGACCTCAACTTTGAAAATAGAAAATAACTAGGAGCTAAGTCGGAGCTGTAAGGCGAACGATTTAGTTCTTGAAAACCATATGATTGAAACAGCCTTTGTAGCAACGGAAATATATGCAGCGGCGCATTGTCGTGCATTTTAGAATACGAAACAATAGGTCTTGTCTCGGCTCCACCGTATTAGTATAGGAGTGCAGGTACCAAATTTCAAACACAGCATAACTAGAACCTAGGGTAGGGATAACCGACGTAGTAGTACCTGACTTCATATTCGACTTATTTATGGGTCAGAACCTTTTGGATCTTACTACCTAAATAAGTAACAGTTTTCTAAGACTCACGTGTATGTGAAATTCTCTCCATAAAACATTTGTCAATATATCTGACGATACCATTAAGATCAATACTTTTACGAAATATCGATAATGTTTACAATTTGCACAAGTTTGTGCCTGTAAACCTTCAGAAGTGTTTAGTCGTGCATAATTAACTCATGATATAGTCTGCGTTCCAGAACCACGATCTTAGCGCTATGGGCGTCCTATAAGCTCTGTCCTTGTTCAACTTTCCGTAAGTAATAACAAAGATAGAACGACGCTCGAGCGTTAAGAGCGTGGTTTTGAAACGCAACCATAGTATACATTGTATAGCTACAGGAAAGCGCAAACATTAGAAAAAACGTCGGATAATATGTAATAAGGACGCACGATCGGCGATTCTCGTTTACTTTAGTTTCGTTTGTCACAGCTCCCTTAACCGAAGAGAGGTGAACCAGATTAGCATTAAAGTTCGTTAATAAAGAGAATATTTTACATAAATTGTAATCCTAGATATCGTGTGTGAATTTGCTATTATAAATGCTACCATCTATAGAATAAGAAGTAAATAAGCAAAACGAATACAACCAACGTGAGTTGACAAAGTCGAATTTTCTTTTAAAGTTTTAGCTACTAGACCAACTCGGTATGTATAAGCTTATTATATTGTATTTTTTGTTTGTTATTTAGAAAATGGAAGAAAATGTTTAATAAATACACACATATACGTGCGTATATATCAATCTTTATTCTTTTACAAAGCTAAAAAAATTCTACTAAAAGAATAGATAAAATTATTGATTAGTTGAATATTTGTCAGTAAAAAGGCAGAGGTCACTTGCTTCTTTTGCCTCCAATTTTAACCTTCATATTTTTTTCCTATTCCATTGTCGACTAAATTTTTGGAAAAAACAACTTTTTTTATTCCTAAACACCAATTGTAGTCTAAAAATTTTGATATAGGGCCCGAGTTGCAAAGATTTAAAACAAAAAAAACGCATATAAAAGCCTCATAAGACTTCATGGGTTAATTAAGATATTGATTCAGAATTTTCAGATCAAACCTCGTGGATGATGTGATATATGTTAACTGCAGATTGGATTTTTTGGCTGAATACATAGATCAAAGAACTGCAAGTCAAAGTAACATTAAATAGTTTACAATGACGCTATTAAAGGTATGAACAATGTACAAATAATATTATATAGGATAAAGTTATCAATAATTCGTAAATGATTATGATTCTAGACTTTATCTTCGATAATCACGATAACTGGCTGCGTACTTATAACGTTTCTCATCCGACGGAAGATAACGTTTAAGAAATTGCCGTTTAACTTTGCTATATTTCGCAAGGCCGAAAAGGAAGAAAAAGACGATTCACAGCACCATAGTCCAAAATGGTTGTGTCCAAACTGGTTGGGAAAACCATACGTATTAACTAACCCAAACTGGATCAAAGTCGGTCATGTCGAAAGGTTGTATATAGAACCCCTGAACTCGGGTGAAAAAGTATCCTATCCTACATTAAAATTTACGAACCATGGGATAATTGTGGAAAAAGAAAACTCGGTTATTTGGGATAGGTTAGTAGAAAATATCATTTCGCTTTTTACTTATAAGTCAGTACAAAGTATTGAGTATATAATATTCAATATTTAATTTAAGCTACCTGTTAACTGCTTTTACTGTTTATACTTATTATTTTGATAAGCCAGCTAAACATATAAAAGAAGAAACATAGTCAACTTAAACTTTAATATAATATAATAACAAATTTATTTATATTGAAAAGTATCAAAATAATTATATCAATTCTGATAAAAGAAATTTGTACATTACGCAACTCGCCAAAAATAATGTTAAATTTTTATTACATATTGTTAGAATGTTCCAAATATACAATGAGGAAACCAAAGAATTGCAAAGCTCAGATAATCTGGAAGATATACTGCTGATATGTACAGAGATAAACGAACCCTTAGTGAACATGCATACTGCAGAAATGTCCGATTTAACCATTGATTTAAACAAAGTAACCAGTAAAACTGGTAAAATTGTGGCAGAACTAAAAACACATTGGATTGTAATAAGATATGTTGATTGCGGTGACGAAGCTGCCGCTTGGATGAACGAGTATGTATCTAATAATTTTTAATATCCCGTTCTTATATTATCTATAAAAAAAATAATAATATATTCACTAAAATAATATATTGCGCAGATATTTCCGGAAGTCTACTTTGCGTTTATTACGAGCAGAATATGATATTATCGGCGAACGAGAAGCAGACTTGATTACTGATGCTGAAGCTTGGGTAATTAAGTTACTTTTAAATTTTTCTTTTCTCTCAATGTGTTATATAAAATCCGATTGTTTAAGCAATGCTTATTTATCTTTTTATTTATAATGCAAATAACACTGTAAATCCAAGTGTGTTATTATTTCTACACGCATAAACGTTTAAAAATGACACATTCGACTGAAGCTCGTTTTACATGTTTTGTTGCGTGTTAAATTAACACGTCAACCGTGTTAAATGACGTCATTTAAAACGACAAGAAATCTGTAATAAGAGCTTCAGTTAAAATAACACACTTGGATTTGCAGTGAAATATACAATATTTGCTATATACAATATAATGTAATGCAATATAATTATACAGCAACGATACACGTAATATAAGTATTGCTACTGGAGGAATCTTTTCGATATTTATGTAAAAGTTAATATTATACTATATATTATATATCAACATTTTCTTTTAGAAACTAATGATGTTAACGCGTTACACAGTGATAACATCAGAATCATTAAAAGAGTATGATAAGGGAGGGCATTTAAAATTTTTTAAAATTCAACCAAATATTCTCATTTCGGCTTCTCCGTTTCCTGCTTATGCGGAGAAAGATTGGGACTGGATGATGATCGGTAATGTAATCCTAAAGAAGATCATTCCTGCCAAAAGGTACGCATGTATCATTAGTCATCTTCTTGTTATTATTTCAAGATCTCTTGGATGTTCTATTTTTTGTGCAGATCCAAAATATTCCGAGTAAATTTCGAGTCTTTACAAGAGTTATGATAACATTGATTAATCACGTAGTATCTATATTAATCTAAAAGCTTCTTAACTTCTGTGTTAAAGCAATTTTTTGTTTCTAGTACATTTTCAGTATCTACAATATTATTAAAACTACAAGAATATTGAAATGCACTTTAAAATGCAAATATAGGATGATAAACTTATTCAATTTTATCTTCTTTTTACATTATTGCTATTTGGATTTTTTAAAGATGTATTT